>NC_133660.1:91373530-91524137 GCF_037893015.1 Macrotis lagotis
AAGTACAGGGTCCTGAGGTCTCATGTCAACTTTTATAGAAAGAACACAGAAAGTGATATCCATTTCTTGGTCAAACTATCATCAGGAGATAGTTCCAGCCTCTCCAATGAAGCAATGCTCATACTCACATTCCTTGAGGAAGATTCCCATCCTTACTGATGACTGATGGCAAACAAGGATCCATGTCCTATTATTTTAATAGGTTATTAGCCATATTATATGTATATATATATATATATATATTTATATATGACCATTATCACTGCTGTCTATATTACAAATTCCTAGAGGGCAGGTTCTCTTTCATTTTTTTTGTTTGTATCCTCAAGATCTAGCATATAATGAGAACTTAAGAAATGCTAACCGGGGAATTCCTCAAATTCATCAGCAATCCTCCTAACCAATTCCACTTAATATATGTTAAGGGTAAAGGAGAAATTTGAAGTATTTTACTAAGATGTAAGAGGCAGTAAGATAGCATAGTGGTTAGAATACCTGGTCTGGAGTCAGAAAGGATTCATCCTTGTGACTTCAAGTCTGACTTCATATACCTATTAGCTGTGTGACCCTAGGGAAGTCACTTAACCCTATTTGCCTCAGTTCCTCATCTATAAAATAAAATGGAGAAGGAAATGTCATGTCATGAAAAATGATCAAACAACAACAGCAATTAAAATTTGAGGAGGGAGCTATTCTTCAAATTATCATCTACTAGGAAAAGGAAGAAATGAATGGAAGGAAGGGGAGAAGGTATCTGAGCTGAACCTTGAAAGAAGAAGAGAATTTTCACAGGAGACACAGAAAGACTATATTCTGGGTATTTCACAAAAAAAAAATAGGTACTCTTTATATAGCACTTTAAGATTTATAAAGCACTTTACAAACACCTCATTTTATCCTGAAAATAACCCTGAGAGGTAAATTCTATTTTTACTTTCCTTTTATAGTCAAGGAAACAGAGGTAGACTGCAGTTAAGTGAATTGGCCCAGGATTACACAACTAGTGTCTAAAACTGAATTTGAACTCAGGACTTTCTGACTCCATATGTAGCATTACAGAACCCAGTTGCCAATGCCTTTTCTGTTTTCAAAGGCCCAAATGATAACAAGGGACCTGGCTTTTAGCCTCTAGGGAAGGGAAGGGAAGGGAAGGGAAGGGAAGGGAAGGGAAGAAGGGAAGGGAAGGGAAAGAGGAAAGGAAAGGAATTTATTTAAAGAGGAACCAAAGGTATTTCCTTGATTATTATCACTATGCAGATGGGACAGTTAGAGCAGGACCTTCAATGTCTATCTATGCTACATACCTCCCACCTTGTGTCTCTTCCTCTTCTGGTAACTATCCTTTACACTTGAAAGATGATGACACTATGTCTATAATATGATTACTATGAAAAATGATGAGCACATGTCTAGAAATATCAATGCTTACCTATGGTCCCACCCTTCTCCATCCTTAGGAAACATAGAGTTTAAAAAATCCTAGTGTAAAATATCCTCCACTCATACAGTTCTGTTTGTTCAATTCATACCCATCCTTCAAGGCCTAACCTAAAATCCACCTCTACCATAAGCCTTCCTAGACTCTTCCCATAGTTGTTGTCTCTCACTGTACATTCCCAATCTACTTTTTCATTAAAAATGTAAACCCCAGACAATGTTTATATCTTAGAGGTTTATCAAATAATTAACATTCATCTTGGCTAGAGTTCCCAAAATCTCTAGAGGAAAAAAACAATTCAGAATCTGACAGCCTCCTTGCTTTGCCCTAAAAGTCTGTTGGCACAAAAATGTCTGATTCATTCACACTCCAATGAAATTGAAACTAAAGAAAAACCCAAGTTGACTTCCTAATATTTATATCATTGTATACAGAGCTCTCAACTCCTCTATGCCTCATAATTAGCTATGGCTAGGATTGATAGATTCTTTCAATTTCTATTGCCCTAGTAGTAGAAATATGAGATATAATCACAAATTTTGACTTTCTTCTTCCAGTATTGTTTAGTTATTCCCTAGGACTTATAAAAACTTTAATACAATTTATTTGTTCTGAGTTCTACCTGGAAGGGATCTGGGGAGAAATAAAAGGAAATCATTTAACCTAACTGAGCTGGAAAGTGAGAGATGGAGAGCTTCCTACTGAGGGGTGTAGGGAAGGAAGTATGTCTTGATAGTCAACAAAATAGAAAGTACATTGTCAGTCATTTAAGTGAACTTTTATTTCATCAGTCAGGCACAATAAAGCTTTTTATTTTTTAATAAAAAGAGTTTAAAATGTATTCAGTACCCTACACACACACACACACACACACACACACACACACACACACACAGGCAAATTGACCCAGACCGAGCTCCCATGAAAAGGGAACACTTTTTCTCTGATAAGAGGAAGGAGCTGAAAGCAATTGAAGTTCCCTGGAGAGGTAGCAGCCTCAGTAACAGCTGATAACTCCCAAAGACAGCAGCAACAACTCTTTAGAAAAGCAACAGATGTTAGTTGCAGAGACAGGGAACAACAGGAGAGAACGGAGCTTCACAGATCAGGTCTGGCTCTGGAGTAGAGTGAAGTGTTAAGGCAGAGGAGACTTCTAGAATTATGTCAAAGGAGCTGACAAGGATGGGGGGAGGAGGAATCATGAAGCATCTTCCAAGTATAACATTGACTCTTTGGAGAAAGATTTTTTCTGGAGAGTGCTCCCTTCTCTCTATTATATCTGTCTGAGACTGTACATCAAAGGCTACAAATAATTCCAATTGTTTGATTCTAATTTCTCTGTTATTACATGATTATACTTCCCCAACAAAATGCTTTGATATTTGATTGATGGCTCCTAGACTGCTCATGTTACCTTTGTTATAGTAAAAGGTTTCTAAAACACCACAAATGGAACTTAGAGTTGAGAAAGTTTCCAGAGTTGAAAATGACATCAGATATTGGCCGTGAAGGGATTCTTCAAATTTACCTAGACTGGTCCTCATAAATAGGAATCAATCATGAGGCTTATAAGTGATGACTTTCCTGCTTGATGATATCTAACCGTGCTTGCAGTGGTTTAAACTGTGAGAGCTCAGGGTTACTTAATCATGCCAAAATGAACCATCAGATGGAGACTAGAGGAAAATGCTTCAAATAATCAGATAATTATTACTCATCTTGGCTAACATTCCCAAAATTTCTGGTGGAAAAAAAATTCAAAATCTGACAACCTTCTTGCTTTACCCAAAAGTCGGTTGGCACAGAAATATCTGATTCTATAAAGTATCCCACACTCCAAGGAAGTTGAAACTAAAGAAAAGCTCAAGTTGATTGTCCTGATCTTTATATCACCATTTACAGAGTTCATAATCCCTCTGTGTTTCATGATTTGCTAGTAATTCTCTGATGTCAGCAATATAGATAGTTTCTCTCTTGGTGTAAGACAAGTCAAATTAATAAGTGTTTCTCAAGCAAGAGTGTTATTCTCAATTAAACTGTTCTTTCAAGGAGTTTACAATCTAATGAGGAGACAATAAGATATTGTACTTTCAGCAGAGTTGCTATCTGTCCAGTTGAACCCCCCCCCATCATGAGAGATAGGGACTCTTCCCAGAGCAAACACAATAACAACCTCCACACACACCACACCATCCCCAGGCTTAGGTATGGGCAGCAGATCTCTCGCAATACTGAGTGAATAATGAAATTATAGTACAAGGGAACAGCACACATTGTCCAAGGATAATTCAGAGCCTGCTGCTCCCCACCACCACCCCATGCCTAGGGAGTGGGCCACAAATCAAGGTCACAGACACTCCAGAGAAAGCTTCTGGCACCCACTACTGGCTGGCCCACTTGGAGTTACTAAGCCCAGTGAGCAAAGCCTCTAGGATTTTCAAAACCAAAGGACTATGAACCATCCCCTCCCCCAACACAAGATCCTAGGAAAATGAAGAAAGGCCAGCAGAAAGAGAGATCCATTGAAGCTACCTCAAAAACAAAGACCCTAACTCAAAGAGAACTAAGACTTCTGAGGAGAATATGAATTGGTCTCTAGCCCAGAAAGATTTCTTAAAAGGGATCAGGAAGTAGTTTAAAAATAAATTGGAAAAATTTGGGAAAAAAGCCCAAAAGAAGTCTTAAAATTATTTGGGAAAATTGGGAAAAGAAACCCAAGAGAAAATTAACACCTTGCAAGAGAAAATTAACACATTGCAACAAGAAAAAATACTTGGAAAATACAATTGGACAAGTGCAAAAAGAAAACAACTCTCTAAAAACCAGAATTGGGCAAATGGAAAACTCCTTCAAAAATAAAAATGAACAATTGGAAAAGGAGTTGCAAAAGATAAATGAAGAATATTCTTCTCTAAAAAAAGAATGGAATCTGTGGGAACTAATGACTTCATGAGACAACAAGAATCTGTTAAACAAAACCAAAAAATAAAAAAATAGAAGAAAACATAAAATACCTCATTGGCAAAACTACTGATCTAGACAATAGACCCAAGAGAGACAACTTAAGAATCATTGGACTTCCCGAACACATTGAGGATAAAAAAGCCTAGATCAATATTTCAAGATCTCTTGAAGGAAAATTGCCTTGATGCGACTGAACCAGAGGGAAAAATAATTATTGAAAGAATACATCAATCCCCTCCTGAAAGGGATCCCAAAATGAAAACAACAAGGAATATTGTGGCCAAATTCCAGAACTATCAGATAAAGGAGAAAATCCTGCAATACTCAGAAAGAAACAATTCAGATACCAAGGAGCCACAATAAGAATTACACAGGACCTGGCTGCATCAACATTAAGGGATAGCTAGACCTAGAATATGATATTCTGAAGTGCAAGAGAGCTTGAAATGCAGCCAAGAATTCACTATCCTACACAACTGAACCTTCTCTTCCAGGGGAAAAGATGGGAATTTAATGAAATAGGAGACTTCCAACTTTTCCTGATGAAAAGACCAGAGCTAAATAGAAAATTTGACTCAAACAGAAGACTCAAGAGACACATGAAAAATTTTTTAAAAAGTAAAAGCAAAAAATTTTCTATCCATTAAGATGAAACTGGCTATATCCCCACCTGGGAGAAAGATTCACATGGCTCTTGAGAATTGTAACTCTATTAGAGAGAATATACAGAGCCAGAAGTAATGGACACTCATGACTTGTCTGTGACTCAGATAGAATGATTTAAAAAGAATATCTCCTTAAAAGGGGGGGGGGGACAATAAAGAGACAGAAGGATGGAGGAGATTGAATGGGGCAAATCACATTACATGAAGAGCTACAAATGACCTGTTGCGATAAAGAGGATGAAGGGAGGAGGTGAGAACCACTTGAATCTTACTCTCATCAGATTTGACTCAAAGAAGGATTAACATAAACAGTCAGTTAAGTTAGAAAGTTAGCGTACCTTTCAAATATTAAAAGGGGAAAAGGGGAATGGGAGGAAAAGAGGAGCTAACAGAAGGAAAGTAAGAAAGAAGAGGCAAAGGGAAAGGGGAAAGATAGGGGAGAGATGGATATAAAGGGGCAAATACACTGAAGGAAGTGGTATTCAGAAATACAGATAAAGAGAAAAAATGAGGGAAATACAAATAGCAGGAAGATAGCATGGAAGGCAACAAAGAGTTAGTAATTATCCAGATTCTTAGAGGAGAAGTTGAATGAGTAACAGGAAGATATAAACAGCAAAACTCTACTGGTGGGAGATCTCAATCTCCCTCTCTCAGATTTAGATAAATCTAACCATAAAATAAACAAGAAGGAAGTTAAGGAGGTAAATAGAATGTTAGAAAACCCTGACATGATAAACTTTTGGAGAAAACTGAATGGGAATAGAAAGGAATGTACCTTTTTTTCTGCAGTACATGGCACTTACACAAAAACTGACCATCTACTAGGGCATAAAAACTTTATAATCAAATACAGAAAGGCAAAAAATAGTAAATACCTCTTTCTCAGATCATAATGCAATAAAAAATCACATGCAATAATGGGCCATGGAGAAACAAACCTAAAACTAATTGGAAACAAAATAATCTCATCAAACAACAAATTAAAGAGAGAATTAATGATGTCATACTAGATAATGACAATAATTAAACAACATACTAAAACTTATGGGATACAGCCAAGGTAGTTATTAGGGGGATATATTATATCTTTAACTACTTACATGAATGAAATATCTTTAACTGCTTACATGAATAAAATAGAGAAAGGAAATCAATGAACTAAGCATGCAACTAAAAAAAAGAGAAAGAACAAATTCAAAATTAGAAATTCCAAAAATTAGAGAAATTAATAATATTCAAAGCAAGAAAACTATTGAACTAATAAATAAAACCGAGTTGATTTTATGAAGAAAAAACAATAAAATTGATAAAGCTTGGGCTAATTTGATTTAAAAAAATAAAGAAAACCAAATCAAGTAGGATAAATGAATAAGATGAACTCACCACCAATAAGGAAGAAATTTAAATTCAGAATTATTTTGCACAACTGTATGCCAATAAATTTGATAATCTAAGTGAAATGGATGAATATTTATGAAAATATAAGTTGCCCAGGTTAAATGAAGAAGAGATTAAATACCTAGATAACCCTATCTCAGAAAAAAGAAATTCAACAAGCTATCATTGAACTCCCTAAGGAAAAAATCTCCAGGGCCAGATGGATTCACAAGTGAACTCTATCAAGCATTTAAGGAACAATTGGTTCCAATTCTATATAAACTCTTTGGGAAAATAGGTGAAGGTGGAACTCTGCCTAACTCCTTCTATGACACCATTATGGTGCTGGTACCTAAACCAGGAAGAGTCAAAAGAGACAAAGAAAATTCTAGACCAATTTCCCTAATAAAAATGGATGCAAAAATCTGAAATAAAATCTTAGCAAAACAATTACAACAAGTTATTACTAGGATAATACACTATGACCAAGCAGGATTTATCCCAGGAAAGCAGGGTTAATTCAATATCAGGAAAACTGTTAGTATAATTGGCTATATCAATAACAAACCTATCAGAAATCATATGATTATCTCAATAGATGCTGAAAAAGCCTTTGACAAAATACAGTACCCATTCCTACTAAAAACACTAGAGAGCGTAGGAAAAAAATAGATTGTTCCTTAGAATGATAAACAGTATCTATCTGAAATCATCAATAAGATTATGTGCAATGGGGATAAGCTAGAGGCATTCCCAATAAGATCAGGGGTGAAACAAGGATACCCATTATCATCACTACTATTCAAAATTGTATTACAAATGTTAGCTTCAGCAATAAGAAAATGAAACAGAAGGAATTAGAATTGGGAAGGAAAAAACAAAACTCTCACTCTTTGCAAATGACATGATGGCATACCTAGAAAATCTTTAAAAATTATCTAAAAAACTACAAAAACAATTAGCAACTTTAGCAAAGTCACAGGATATAAAATAAACCCACATAAATTCTATATATTACTAGCAAGATATAGCAGCAAGAGCTAGAAAGAGAAATTTTATTTAAAGTAAATTTCAGACAATATACAATACTTGGGAGTCTACCCACCAAGGCAGACTCAGAAACTCTATGAAAACAACTATAAAACACTTTTCACACAAATAAAATCAGATTTAAATATCAACTGCTCATGGATAGGCCGATCCAATATAATAAAAATGACAATTCTACCTAAATTAAACTGCTTATTTAGTGCCTTACCAATCAAACTTCCAAAATAATTACTTTAATGAGCTAGAAAAAATTGTAACGAATATCCAGGGATTTAATGAAATAAGTACAAAAGAGGGTGGCTTAGCCTTACCAGATCCAATATTATATTATATTATATTATATTATATTAATTATATTAATTATATTATATTATATTATATTACATTACATTATATTATATTATAAAAGCATCAGTCATCAAAACTGTCTGGTATTGGCTAAGAATTAGAGTGGTGGATCAGTGGAATAGGTTAGGTGTAAGAGAAACAGCAGGAAAAGATTATAGTAATCTGCTGTTTGATAAACTCAAAGAGCCCAGCTTCTGGCATAAGAACTCTCTCTTCAGTAAAAAACTAATGGGGGAGGCTAGGTGGCACAGTGGATAGGGCACCAACCCTGGAGTCAGGAGTACCTGAGTTCAAATCCGGCCTCAGACACTTACTAATTACCTAGCTGTGTGGCCTTGAGCAAGTCACTTAACCCCATTGCCTTGCAAAAACTAAAAACACAAAACAAAAAAATAATATTGAGAAAATTGAAAGTTATTATGGCAGAAATTTGAATTAGACCAACATCTCACACCCTATACCAAAATAATATCAAAATGGATACAGGATTTAGACATAAAAGACAATATTATAAGCAAACTAGGAGATCAAGAAATAGTTTATCTGTCAGGTCTATGGAAAGGGGAGCAGTTTATGACCAAGGAAGAGATGGACAATATCATTAAAAACAAATTAGATAATTTTGATTATATTAAATTAAAAAGCTTTTGCACTAACAAAACCATTGTAACCATGATCAAAAGAAATGTAATAAATTGGGAAACAATTTTTACAATTAGTATTGCTGATAAAGGACTCATTTCTAAAATATCTGGAGAGCTGAGTCAAATTTGTGGGGGGGGGGGACCAAGCCATTCCCCAATTAATAAACGGATATGTAGAGGCAAATTACAGATGAGGAAATCAAAGCTATCTATAGTCATATGAAAAATTGTTCTAAATCATTACTGATTAGAAAAATTCAAATTAAAGCAGTACTGAGGTACTATCTCACACCTATCAGATTGGCCAATCTGACCAGAAAGGACAATTGTTCAATGTTGGAAGGTATGTGGAAAATCTGGGACACTAATACATTGTTGGTGGAACTGTGAACTCATCCAACCTTTCTGGAGAGCAATTTGGAATTATGCCCAAAGGGCAATAAAAAGGGCATACCCTTTGATCTAGCAATACCACTACTGTGTCTATACTATGAAGAGGTCATGAAAAAGGTTAAAAACATCACTTGCACAAAAATATTCATAGCAGCCCTGTTTGTGGTAGCAAAGAATTGGAAATTGAGTGACTATCTGTCAATTGGGGAATGGCTGAACAAATTGTGGTATATGTTTATGGAACACTCTTGTTCTATTAGAAATCAAGAGGGATGGAATTTCAGAGAAACCTGGAAAGACTTGCATGAACTGAAGCTGAGTGAGATGAGCAGAACCAGAAGAACATTGTACACCCAAAGAGCAACATGGGGATGATGATCAATCTTAATGAACTTGCTCATTCTATCGATGGAATAATAAAGGGACAATTTTAGAGTACCTGTTATGGAGAATACCACCTGTATCCAGAGAAAGAACTGTGGAGTTTAAACAAAGGCTAAAGTCCATTACCTTCAATTTTTTAAGTGTCTTACATACAACATAATTTTGTTATCTCTAATGTTTTATTTTTCTCCTCAAAGATATGATTTCTCTCTCAACACATTCAATTTCGATCAAGTATAGCATGGAAACAATGTAAAGTTTATCAGACTGCCTCTGTGGGGGGGATGGGGGAGGAAAGAGAGGGTTGGTGGTAAACTGTAAAATTCAAAACTTTACAAAAAGTGATAGGGAGAAACTACTATTGTATATAATTGGAAAACTAATAAAATATTTTTTAAAAGCCAAATAGATAATTTTAAATTTGAACCTGGAGGCAATAGAGAACTATCACAGTTGATTGAATAGGGAGATATGGCCAAACCTGCACTTTAGGAAGATCTATTTGACAAAGGAAAGATACTTGAGGCAGAGATGCTGACCAGCAAGCTATTGCAGTAGGCAAAGTGATGAAGTACTGATAGAGTTACTGGAGAATATATATATGTATATATATGTATATATATACATATGTATATATATATGTATATATATATATATATATACAAGAAAGAAAAGCAGAGACAAGAAGACAAAGAGATGCAGTCCCTCAAACGTAAAACTTGATTGTTATGTACATGTTATTGTTGTTAAATTGTGTCTAAATCCTCATGACCCCCATTTGAGATTTTCTTAGCAAAATTAGTGGAGTAGTTTACTATTATTTCCTCCAGCAAATTTTAGATGAGGAAAAGAATGCAAATAGAATTAAGTGATTTGCCAGATGTCAGACCAGATTTGAACTCATGAAGATGAGTTTTAGACACAAAGAGGCATATACATACTTTTGATTTACAAGTATGTGTGTGTTTATACATTTTTCTTGGCTATATGATAATTCATAAGGGCATCTACAAATGAATGACAAGTTTCACAAGACTAATTTGAGTGTCCAATATAAGAGATTTGCTAATAAAACCTCACTATCCTTTCCATTAGATTCTCAGTACAATAAACCTTTCAAAATTTGATGAACCTTTTTATTTTATGTAGAAGCTGTTATTTTATGGTCTCTTTCCCTTACCTTTCACCTTATTTTCATATTCTAAGTAGCTCTTAGCAGTTTCCTTTGCCTTCCATTCAAATGAAGGGCAAGTAAAAAATTGTAATGATATAAAACTAAGACACAGATAAAAGCCTATTAACACCACACCTGAGAGCATGAACAGTTTTTTTCCTCCATATTTCTTTAGAATTTCTCTGAGATACCAATAATTGTCTGTCAAACCTAAAGTTCTGAAACATCTGCAGATCTGATGAATTCTAAAAATGAAACCTTAGTCTGCCTACTGTTAAATCATTTCCGAACATTTCTTATTTCAGAATTTAAGGAGAGTGTGGGAGCTTACTTTGCTTTACTGGTAGACCTTAGCAACTTTTCATTGGAGTGCTCAGATTTTAATTATCTGGCACAGAGAAATCTGGGATCTTGTGGTATCCCCCACTTTGGTGAACTTGGAAATTAGCAAGCAGATAAAGATGTAAAAAGTCATTTATATCTGTAGTTGCCCAGAATTGAAACCCACTGCTCTGGCTCCTAATCCAGTCCTTCAGACAATACTATCTCTTTAAAAACTTACCAGCACTTTTTAGCACCTGAACTACTGTCCTCCTTAAACATCTGATTTTTTGTTAATGTTTTAACAATAACATTTTTATATGCCCAGGTTTTATTTTTTATATATTTTTTATTTTCATCCATCTATACATGCATATTTCCAAGTTATAAAATTTCCTTCCACTTTCCCATCCCCCTCCCCTCAGCAAGGAACAGTCAGGTTAGCATTTTACATACATATTTTGTTAAACATATTTAAAAATTACTAATTTTTGGCATGAAGAATTAGGATTAAGTGAAAGAGACACATAAGAGATACTTTTTATAAAGTATTCATCAGATTCATTAGGGGTGTTTTTTTTCCTGTATTTTGTTTCATTTTGTTTTTCTTCCTCTGATTGTGAATAATATAGTCCATAACTACTCCAATACTCTAATAGGTCTCTGGACTGTTGAGAGGAGTTGCATCCATCAAGGTTGTTCATCTCATAATGTTGTTGATATGTACATTGTTCTCTTGACTCTACTCCCTTTGCTCAGCATCAGATCCCATAAGTCATTCCATGCTTCTCTGGAGTCCAGCCATTTATGGTTTCTTCTTATATTCCATAGTATTCATGTACCATAACTTGTTTAGCCATTCCCCAATTGATGGACATCCCCTCAGTTTCCAATTCCTTGACACTACAAAAAGAGCTACTTTGAATAATTTGCAACATGTAGAACTTTTTCCATTTTTTACAATTTCTTTTTATATAGTCCTAGAATTGGAACTGCTTGGGTCAAAGGGTATGAACAATTTTATTACTCTTTAGGCATAGTTCCATATTGCTCTCCAGAAAAGTGGGATCTGTTCACAACTCCACCAGCAATGCATCAATGTCCCAATCCTCCCACAACCTTTTTAACATTGATCATCTTTCCTTTTTCTCATCTGGGCTAATCTAATAGGTATGAGATGATACCTCATTGTTATTTTAATTTTCATTTCTCTAATCAATAGTGATTTGGAGCACTTTTTCATAGGATTATATATATAGCTTTAATTTCTTCATTTGAAAACTGTCTGTTCATATCCTTTGACCATTTATCAATTGGGGAATGACTTGTGACCTTATAAATTTGATGCAAGTCTCTAAATGTTTTAGAAATGAGTCCTTTATTAGAAATCCTGGCCGTGAAGATTGTTTCCCAGTTTTCTGCTTTTCTTCTGATTTTGGCAGCATTGATTTTATTAGTACAAAAACTTTTTAATTTAATATAGTCCAAATAGTTTATTTTGCAGTTTAATAGTATGCTCTAATTCTTGTTTGGTCCTAAATTTATCCCTTTTCCATAGATCAGATAGATAGAGTAGTTTTTGATCTATTAATATATCTGTGGCATCATTCTTTATGTCTAAATCCTGTGCCCATTTGACCTTATTTAAGTATAGGGTGTGAGATGTAAATGTATGCCTAGTTTTTGCCATACTATTTTCCAATTTTCCCAACAATTTTTGTCACATAGTAAGTTCTTATTCCAGAGGCTGATGTCTTTGGCTTTGTCAAATATGGATTGCTGTAGTCATTTAATGCAGTTTCTTTTGAAACTTTCCTAATCCATTGATCCATTACTCTGTTTTTTAAACAGTAAGAGGCAGCTGCTTTATAGTATAGTTTGAGATCAGGTAGAGCTAAGCCACCTTACTTTACTTTTTTTTTTCATCAGTTCCCCTGCTATTCTTGTCCTTTTGTTACTATTTGTTCTAGCTTGGTAAAGTAGTTATTTGGTAGTTTGATTGATATGGCACTGAATAAGTAATTTAATTTGAGAAGAATTGTTATTTTTATTGTATTAACTCGACCTAACTATTATCATTTGACATTTTTCCAATTATTTGGATCCAACTTTATTTGGGTGAGGAGAGCTTTATAATTGTGTTCTTTCAGTTTCTGGGTTTGTCTTGGGAGGTAAATTCCCAAGTATTTAATGTTGTCTACAGTTATTTTAAATGGAATTTCTCTTTCTATCTCTTGTTCTTGGGTTTTGTTGTTCATATATCAAATGCCAACGATTTATGTGGGTTTATTTTAAATCCTGATACTTTGTTGAATTTATTAATTGTTTTGAGAAGTTTTTTTAGAAGATTTAATTGGGTTCTCTCTCTCTCTCTCGGCATATATATAAATATATATATATATATATATATATATATATATATATATATAAATACCATCATATCATCTGCAATAAATGAAAGTTTTGCTCCCTTAATGCCAATTCTGATTCCTCCAATTTCTTTTTCTACTCTTATTGCTACTGCTAGCATTTCCAATACTATATTGAATAGTAATAGTGGTAATGGGCATCCTTGTTTCACCCCTAAATTTATTGAAAATGCTCTGAGTTTATTCCCATTAAATATAATATTTGTTGATGCTTTAAATAGATACTATTTATTTTTTTAAGAAAAACTCCATTTAACTCTCAACTTTCTAGTGTTTTCTATAGGAATGGATGTTGTATTTATCAAAGACTTTTTCAGCATCTATTGACATAATCATATGGTTTCTGTTGGTTTTATTGATATATTTAATTATGTTGAGTGTTTTCCTAATGTGGAACCATCCCTGCCTGCCTAGTATAAATCCAACCTGATCATGGTGTATTATCCTGTTAATAACTTGCTGTAGTCTCATTGCTAAAATTTTACTTAAGATTTTTGTATCAATATTCAATATTGGTCTATAATTATCTTTGTTTTCATTCTTCCTTGTTTAGGTATCAGTACCATATTGGTGTCATAAAAGGCTTTTGGCAGAACTCCTTCCTCCCCTATTTTTTTTAAAGAGTTTGTATAGAATAGTAATTAACTGTTCCTTAAATGTTTGGTAGAATTCACTTGTAGGGGCGGCTAGGTGGTGCAGTGGATAGAGCACCAGCCCTGGAGTCAGAAGTACCTGAGTTCAAATCCCACCTCAGACACTTAATAATTACCTAGCTGTGTGGCCTTGGGCAAGCTACTTAACCCCACTGCCTTGCAAAAAAAAAAAAACCTAAAAAAATTCACTTGTAAATCCATCTGGACCTGCAGAGTTTTTCTTAGGGAGTTCATTGATGATTTCTTCAATTTCTTTTTCTGAAATGGAGTTAAGTACTTTATTTCCTCTTCTGTTAATCTGGGCAGTTTGTATTTTTGTAAATATTCATTCATTTCACTAAGTTGTCCAATTTATTGGCATACAGACCAGCAAAGTAGCTCTAAATTATCTCTTTAATTTCTTCCTCATTGGTGGTTAGTTCACCCTTTTCATTTTTGATAATGGTAATTTGGTTATCTTCTTTCTTTTTTTTAATCAGATTAACCAGAGCTTTATCTGTTTTATTGGCTTTGTCATAAAACCAGCTCTTATTTTATTTATGAGATCAATGGTTTTCTTGGTTTCTATTTTATTAATCTTTCCCTTGATTTTCAGAATTTCTAATTTGATATTTAATTGGGGTTGTTTAATTTGTTCTTTTTTCTAGCTATTTAGTTCTATACCGAATTCATTGATTTCATCTTTCTCTATTTTATTCATGTCGGCATTTAGAGATTTAAAGTTTACCCTCAAAACTGCCTTTGCTGTATCCCATATATTTGATATGATGTCCCATTATTATTATTATTATTATTATTAATATTATTTTATTGGATATATGTATTGATTATTTCTATTATTTGCTGTTTGATCCACACATTATTTAAGATAAAGTTATTTAATTCCCAATTAGTTCTTAGTTTTATCTTTCCATGACCCTTTATTACATGTAGTTTTTATTATATCATGGTCTGAGAAGTGCGTATTTATTATTTTTGCCTTTCTGCATTTCATTTTAAGGTTTTTGTGCCCTAGTATATGGTCAATTTTGATGAAGGTGCCATGTACTGCTGAGAAAAAGATAAATTCTTTTCCATCCCAATTAAGTTTTCTCCAGAGGTCTATCACAACTAAGTTTTCTAAGATTTCATTCATCTTCTTAACTTCTTTCTTGTTTATTTTGTTGTTAGATTTATCTAGTTCTGAGAAAGGGAGATTGAGGTCCCCCATTATTAAAGTTTTGCTGTCTATTTCTCCTTGTAATTCACTCAGCTTTTTTTCTAGGAATCTGAATGCATACATCTAAGTGTATACATGTTTAGTAATGATATAGCTTCATTACCAATGGTGCCTTTTAAAAAGATGTAGTTTCCTTCCTTATCCCTTTTAATGAGATTGGTTTTTGCTTTTACTCTGTCTGAGATTAGGATTGCTACCCCAGATTTTTTTACTTCCACTGAGGCATAATATATTTTGCTCCAAACTTTTACCTTTACTCTGTGTGTATCCTTCTGCTTCAAGTGTGTTTCTTGTAAAAAAAAAAAAAATTGTAGGATTCTGGTTTTTAATCCATTCTGCTATCCATTTCTGTTTTAGGGGACAGTTCATCCCATTCACATTTACAGTTAAGATTACTAACTCTGTATTTCCCTCCATCCTATCTTTCTTCACTTATATTTATCTCTTTCCTTTTCTCTTATTCCTCCCCCACAAAAATTACTACCTTTCCCCTTTGGGTTTTCTTTTAGGAATTTAACTTTCAGTTTATTTTCACTTATATCTTCCCTTCCCTTTTATCAGTCCCTTCTTCCCTTATCTTTCCCATTCCCTGTAGATTGTTAGATTTTTAAATCCAAGTGGGAATGTATCTTATTCCCTCACTAGGCTAAATCTATTGAATAGAATTTACTCAGCATTCACATTCTTCCTTCTTTCCCCTCTAAAATTATAAATCTTTGTGCCTCTTCCCTTGGTGCTCTAATATTATTAATCAGGTTTCATCAATCACAGTTCTTAATTGCTTGATAAGCTCCTATTGTTATCAAGATATCATCACAGATCATTTACATGGTTGCTGGATTAGCAGCATTGAGTTAAATTGCATCAAATTGTAATTATAATCATTTTTACCTCACCTGCTTTTCAAGTATCTTTCAAGTACACAATACTCTTCATGAGCCAAAGTATCATCCAAAACCATATCATTTCTTGAATTATTTATGCCCCTCCCACCAGGCCTATTTTCTTTTACACTTTATCCCCACCCAGGGTACCTAACACCTTGTTAAGTGAAGCAAGGCCTATTGTCTCTCCCCCTTTACCACCGACTCCCCACCCAGAGTACTTAACCCCTCATTAAGTAAAGCACTAGACTGCTGATCTAATTAACTATAAGAATCTTGAAAATCTCTATGTACTGGGAAGTTCTGGAGGTCTTGCCTGAGAACCTTACAAATGATTGTAAGTAAGAGACATTGTCTCAGGTCCTCTCAGTTCGTGATGCCTTCATTCGACAAGGTGCTTAGCCCTTGTGATTAAAGTGAGTCAAAGTATAATAAGACACTTAAGTTAAAGTGAACACTCCTACTTTTTATTTTCAGGGCTTTTTGTCTCAAACATAGTGATGTGATGTTGGACTTTTTCAATTGAGAGATAAGACCCAATTATACTCCTGTCCTTTAGGTTCATTCTCTTCAATTATATTCTGCTCTCTAATTTTCCTTAGAGAAGTAAAGTTCTAAAGAATTAGAATTGTTATATCATCCCTTTTAGGGACCAATATTTGTTTAAAACAGTTTTGTTTTTTCATTTATCCTTTTTTTTAATGTAATTCTTCAGTCATGTATTTGGTGATTGAATTCTCTGTTCAGTTCTGGTCTTTGTGTCAGGAAGTTCTGGACGTCCTGTATTTCATTGAAGATCCATTTTTTTCCCCTTACAGTATGTGCTGGATTTTGCAGGGTAGTACATTCTGAGTTGTAATTCCAGGTCCTTAGCTCTCCAAAATATATTATTCTAGTTTTTCTGATCCTTCATTGTTAAGGCTGATAAGTCCTGTGTTAATATGATTGCATTCCCTTCATATTTGAATTATTTTTTTTTTTTTGCTCTTTGCAATATTCTCTTTTTTATTTGAGAGTTCTGGAATTTGGTTGTTACAGCTCTTGGAGTTTTTATCCTGGAGTATCTTTCTGGAGGGGTTCTGTGGATTCTTTCAGTTGTTATATTGTTATCTTGTTCAAATAGGTTGAGTCAGTTTTCCCTTATAATTTCCTGCATGATATTTTCCAGGTTCTTCTGTTGGTTCAGATTTTCTAGTAGTCCAGTAATTCACAGGTTGTCTCTCCTGAATCTCATTTTCCAGATCATTCATTTTCCCTACAAGGTACTTTATATTTTCTTCAATTTTTTTCAGCCTTTTTATTTTGTTTGATGGAAACTTATAGTCTTGTAGATTCATTAGTTTCTAACTGTTCAATTCTAATTTTTAGGATTTTTATTTTCTTCAATTATCTTCTGTGTTTCCTTTTCCAGTTGGTTATTTTTACTTTTAATGGAATTGATTTCTTTGGTCAGTTTGTCACAGTTTTCTTGTATGACTTTCATTTCTTTTTTTCTGTTTTTCTTCTTCCTCTCTTCTTTTGTTTTTAAAATTCTTTTAACAATCACAATGTTAAAAATGGTTTTACCATGAATAAGATTAAAGACTGAAAAGCATGTTGCATTAGCCTTTGATTCTATAATTAATTTTGCAGAAAATGTATAACTTCTAGGAGTTTATGCATTTGTAGGTCCTATATTCCTTTTGTCATTTCTTTTGCCACCATTTCCCCATTGATCTTTATCTCTATTTCAAATGCATCAGATAAAAGCATGACTAGCCTTGGGGCTTTGATTGATTAGAAATGGAAGCTACTTGCTAATATATAAGAAATATTTCTATCAAAAATTTAAATTTAATGTTTCAATACATAATAGTAACTCACAGCTATATATTACTTTGCCATTTATAAAATGTGTTCCTTACAGACACTCCCATGAAATACACACTGATGTGTTGGGTTTTCAGTTATTGTCATTTTTTTCTTTAAATATGTTTATTTAATATTTTATTTTTACCCAATTACATGTTAAAATTAGTTTTAAGATTCATTTTTGAAAATGTTCAGTTTCAAGTTCTCTCCTTCCTTCTCTTCCCTAAACCCATCATTGAGAAAGCAAACAATTTGATATGGGTTATATGTCTTGTAGTCATGAAAACATATTTCCATGTTGGTCATGTTGTAAAAGAAAATATAGATTCCTCCCCCCCCCAAAAAAACAAGGCAAAAAATTTGAAAAAATATGCTTCAATCTGCATTCAGACAGCTTTTTCTCAGGAGTTTAACATTTTTTTAATCATGTGACTGAAGAATTGTCTTGAATCATTGTTTTGTGAGAATTGCTAAATCATTCACAGAATATCATCATATAGTATTGCTGTTATTATGTATAATGTTCTCCTGTTTCTGCTGCCTTTGCATCAATTCATGCTTTTCCAGGTCTTTCTAAATCTAAAAATATCCTACTCATCATTTCTTACAGTATTCCAACACAATCATAAACCACAACTTGTTCAGTCATTCCCTAATTGAGGGGGACCCCTTTAATTTCCAATGCTTTGCCAACATAAAAAAGAGCTGCTGTAAAATTGTTGTACATATGGGTCCTTTTCCTTTTTTTCTTTTTTTTTCCTCTTTAAAACTAATATTAGTATTTCTGGGTTAAAAAAAAAAAGCATTTTTGGTTTTATAGCCTTTAGTCATAGTTCCTAATTTCTTTCCAGAATGATTGAATCAATTCACAACTCCACCAACTATGTATTAGTGTCTCAATTTTTCCATATCTCCTCCAACATCATTATTTCCTTGTTCTATCATATTAAATCATTCTGATAGGTGTGGACTGGTACTTTGGAGTCATGTTAATTTGATTTCTTTAGTCAATAGTATTTAGGACATTTTTTCATGACGCACATGACATTTTTCATTAGATAGCTTTTATTATTTTATCTGAAATATCTGCCTATTCGTATCCTTTGACCATTTATCATTTGGGGGAATAGAATAGTTCTTATTTTTATAAATTTGACTCAGGTAGCTATATATTTGAGAAATGAGACCCTCATCAGAGAAACTGACTATAAAATTTTTTCACAGCCATCATTATGTCTCTCTCTTTCTCTCTCTCTCTCTCTCTCTCTCTCTCTCTCTCTCTCTCTCTCTCCATTTGACCAGTTATACTTTTGAAGGATTCTTTTCTTCAGTGAATTTTTGCACATTCTTTACCATTTGTCCAATTCTGTTTGGAAGGCATTCTTCTCTTCAGTGAATTTTTGTGCCTCTTTCACCATTTGACCTATTCTGCTTTAAGGTCTGATTTTCTTCAGTATTTTTTGTGCTTCCTTTCTCAAGTTGTTGATGCTTTTCTCATGATTTTCTTGTATCACTATTATTCCCTTTTCCAATTTTTCCTCTATCTCTCTTATTTGATTTTAAAATCCTTTTCAGATCTTCCATGACCTGAGACCAATTCATATTTTTCTTTGAGGCTTCGGATATAGGAGTTTTGACTTTGTGGTCTTCCAAGTTTGTGTTTTGCACTTCCCTGTCACCCTAATAACTATCTTTGGTCAAATTTTGTTGTTGTTGTTGTTGTTTGCTCATTTCTGCAGCCTGTTTCTTGTCCTTTAACTTTATATGTAAAACTGGATCTGCTCCTGGGATGGAGAAAACACTGTCCCAAGGATTAGCTATTTTCAGAGATAGTTGTGAGGGGTCTGTAAATTTTTTATTCTTCCAAGGTCATATGATCTAAAGAGAGATGTGTTTACTACTCTCTGGTCTTTGAGTGGCCATAAGCACTTTTTTTTGACCTGGAACTATGACCAAAGTATCTACTTCCTTATGGCTGCAAGTTCTGGTATGCTAAGTGATCTTCCTCCTCCACATTCCTGCCCTCCAGTCCCATCCCAACAAAGAGACTCATATATTCTTTTTCTTATCAGTTGCCTAACCCTCTTGCTTTGTTCTACTACCTCCCCCAGTCTGCCCTCTCTTCTGATCATTCCACCTCATCTTTATTTAACCACATCCCCTCCTGTTAGGTAAGATGGATTTCTATATTCAACTGATTGTGTATATATTTCCCTCTTTGAGACAATACTGATGAGAGTAAGGCTCAAGTAATGTCAATCACCCATGCCCCCATCTTTTCCTTCATTGTAATAGGTTTTTTGTACCTCTTTATGTAAAATAATTTACCACATTCTTCTTCTACCTTCCTTCTGCACCCAGTATGCTCCTCTTTTTCATTCTTTAATTTTTTTTAATGTAATTCCCTCAAATTCATCTGATACTCATTCCCTCTTTCTATGCATAACCCTTCAAAATGTACTATTATTGGTGCAATTTTAAAGAATTTTAAGTATCATCTTCCCATTTAGAGATATAAGGAGGGGCAGCTAGGTGGTACAATGGATAGAGCACTGGCCCTGGAGTCAGGAATACCTGAGTTCAAATCCAGCCTCAGACACTTAATAATTACCTAGCTGTGTGGCCTTGGGCAAGTCACTTAACCCCAATTGCCTTGCAAAAACTAAAAAAAATAAAAATAAAAAACAAAAACAGAGATATAAGGAGTTCAACTCTATTAAATCCCTTATGATTTCTTTTCCCTTTTTACCTTTTTTAGGCTTCTCTTGAGACTTGATAGTGAATGTCAAATTTTTTTCTCAATTCTGATCTCCTTATAAAAACCTGAAATCCTTCTAATTCATTGAATAACTAGATTTTTGCTTTGAAGTATTATGCATTTTTTCTCTGTAGGTGACTTTTGGTTGCAGTTCTAGCTCCTTTGCCTTCTGTAATATCATGTTACATGACCAGCAATCCTTTAATGGCACAGTTGCTAAATTCTGTGTAATTCTAATTGTGGCTTCCTGATATTTGAATTGTTTCTTTCTGACCATTTGTATTATTTTTCCTTGACCTGATAGTTCTGAAAGTTGACTGTAAAGTTTTTAGGAGTTTTATTAGGTGGTTCTCCTTCATAGGGTGATAAGTAAATTCTTTCAATGTCCATTTTTGTCCTCTGGGTCCATGATATCAGGGTAACTTTCCTTGTTTTTGATCGATGCTGTCCAGTAAATTAATTTGGGTAAAAATTGTCATTTTTATTAAGTAGCTCTATCTATTCATGAGCAATTGATATTTTTCCAATTGTTTGGATCTGACTTTATTTGTGTGAAAAATGTTTTGTAATTGATGTTCAGATTGTTCCTGGGTTTGTCTTGGCAGGTGGACTTCCAAATATTTTATATTTTCTACAATTATTTTAAAATGGAATTTCTCTTTCTATCTCTTGTTGCTGGACTTTGTTGGTAACATATAGGAAAGCTGATGATTTATGAGGGTTTATTTTATATCCCTCAACTTTGCTAAAGTTGTTAATTGTTTCAAGTAGTTTTTTAGTTGATTCTCTAGGTTAAGTATACCATCATATAATCTACAATGAATGAGAGCTTCATTGCCTCACTGCCTATTCCAATTCCTTCCATTTCTTTTTCTTCTTATTACTAAAGTTAACATTTCTATTACAATATTGAATAATAATGGTGATAATGAGTATCCTTACTTCCATAACTTACTATCATTACATATAATGCATGTTGATAGATACTCCTTATCATTTTAAGGAAGGCTCCCTTTATCCCTATTCTCTCTCTCTCTCTCTCTCTCTCTCTAGAAATTGGTGTTTGTCTCAGACACTTAATAATGGCCTCAGACACTTAATAATTGCCTAACTGTGTGACCTTGGGCAAGTTACTCTTAACCCCATTGCCTTAAATAAATTAAATTTTAAAAAAATAGGAATGGGTGCTATGTTTTGTCAAACCTTTCTTCTACATCTATTGAAATAATCATATGATTTCTGTTAGTTTATCAATTATGTTGAAATTCTGGTCATTCTGGTTTCCTGAAACAATCATCCATGTTGCTTTGATTCTCAGAGATCAGAATAGGCAGCTGAGAACTGAGAAACCTGAAGTGGCTAATAAACACAACCTTCTTGTCTACTACTGGCAATTTGTATGTTTTCAATAAACACAGAATTTAGTAATGAATGTAGTGTGGAGATGTTTCTGTTCTGTGAGATCACTCAGTTATGAAAAGTGTGACTTTTCCCTTCAAATAATGAAAATAATCCTGAAAAAAAGCATAATTTGATGAGATCTGGATAAATGAAGTTTTTGATAGCCTACATTAAATAAAGTCTCTCTCAAATCTAAATTCTATGATTCTGTGAAGACATTCTAGGTGCTAAAGTAGCAGATAAAATCTGTGGGGAGGGGGCTAAAACAAACAAAATTTGTCTTTCCTAATACCTCCATAATTTGAATCTTCGATATTATTTCCCACAATAAAATATCTAGCTAGAACAGAGAATCTTAATCTATTTTTGTCTTTGGCAGTCTGCTGAAGCCTATGAACCTCCTCTCATCACAATGCTTCTAAATGCATTTTTAAAAATACTTAACAAAAACAGAAGAAGAATTGGATTAAAGCTTGAATCTAAACTTTGAACAAAGGGGAAAATGTATAGCACAAGAAAGGAAACCAATTATAGTGAAATCACGTTTTTTCTAAAACAAAATCACAGATCCCTAAGTTAAGAACCCATGACCTAGAGAAACCCTTCCTGTTTTCCCCATATAGTGGTGGTAGAGATGCATTTCAAGCAATGTAATTCATTGTAATGTAATTTAAATGAATGTTTATGAGGTTCCTACTCTGCCAAGCCCAAGAGAATATGTGAAGATTCAATAAGACCTAAGTCAGACCCCATCGAGCTTACATTTGGTCTCAAAGAATCTTCTAGGAGAAAATAAAAGGAGGTAAGATATTATAATGTCCATTAGGTTCCTAAATGAAAAAGATCTTCACTTAGAGGATGCAATTAATTGATTGACATTTGAGGAGCTTTAGCTGTACTTTTGGGTGGTCACTGAGGACCTTTTTCTTGACCCCAAGCCATTGTCCAGAGCTCCAGGGAATTTCTGAGTGGGCAGCCTAAAAGCTCACTCTCACATCACTAAGCAATATGAAAGGTAGCTTTTTAGCATGGACCACAAAAATTTATCCATTTAACACCAGTTAACATCCATTGAGTAAGGTCATTCATGCTTCTTTACAGTGCTAGGAATTCATCTTCTTAAGGAACAAATTATTTATCATGGGTAATAAGACACTCTTTCTTCAGTAGGATATATCATGTAAAGCTTCAGGTTCATACCTTATTCTGGATATAAAATTATGGCTTCTTCTTAAATGAATGATGCTCTTAAACACTTTAAAAATATTCTAGTCTCAATGCTTTATAGGTATCAGACATAGAGCTAGGATTGCATTTGTTCTCTGTAGTGATATCATCCTATTTGTGTCTTACATTGCCTTCCTAAAAGCTATATGTCAGTTTATTATTATCCCAAGAGTGAGTAAAATATTTGATTTGTACATTGTGAAGACCCCTTCCCAAGGGGTCACATCAGTATCTCTCAGTTTTGTTGCTATCATCCATAACCTGTCTGCTTCAGTTTCCTCATCTGTAAAATAGGAATAATGACATCTCAGCATTATTGTGAGAACCAATTTAGATAATCTATGTAAAAAGCCTTCAAAACTTTAAAGCAGTATACAAATATAAGATTTTTAAATTATTATTTTCATTTTTATGTCACCAAGCTATGGAATTTTCAACATTTGCTGATCTTCCTTGTTCTGATCTCACCTTCGCTGTAGTACTGCTCAGGTAGTTTGGGGGTTCACCTGTCTGAGAGCTTGGCTCTTCTCTAGACCCTACCACTGGCATAGACTACAGTAGTAATGGCAGTTAGTTTTCAATAAAGTCCCAAAATTCCTATCCCAAAGTCTTACTCCCCTCATTGTGACAGTCTGCAATCAGAACACAAAGCTTCCATATCAGGCTAGAATAGAACTGAAAATCCAAGTCCACCATAGCCCACAAAGCCTCTCAAGGGCACATAAAGGGAAAAAGAAATCCTAAGATTTGTATTCCAACATAGAAATATCATCATTTCTTTTAAGTGTCTCACAATTTTATTTCCCATTTTTGGAGGTTAGGTGGGGAAAGGAGGGAGGCACTCAATTCCTTACTGAGCTATAGAAATATCCACTACTCACTAAAGGAAAAAAAAAACAAGATTGTCAATGGGAAGAAAATAAATCATTGTTTTAAAAAACTGTAATACCACACACTAAAGTGATTACTGATCAGAAAAAAAAATACTAGGTTAATCAAAAATAACAAATGTTTTAAAAGGAAATGTTAAATTGTCTTCCACAGTAGTGTTTCTGGTCACTATAGAAATAGAATGTGTAAATGATCAAAGGATATGAACAGGCAATTTTCAAAATAGGAAACAAATTGTTAATGTTCACTTGAAAAAATGCTGTCTCACTGATAAATCAGGTTTTCAAATTAAAACTACTATGAGGTAGCACCTGGTACAAATTGACAAAAATAATTAAAAACAATAAAACTTAGTGTTGGTAGGGTTGCAGAGGAACTGGTAAAATTGCTGTTGAAATTGCAAATATAGAATTTTTCTATATTATAGATGTAGAATTGCAAATACAGAATAGGAGAGCAATCTGAAGAAAACTAGCTATAAAAGTGAACATTTCCTTTGATCCATTCTGTTTTGAAGAATATATCCTGAAATTGCTATGAAAAACAATAAGAAAGCTATCTGTTTAAATGATCAAGTAGCATTAGCTATAATTGAAAAAAAAACTGGAAAGAAATCATCTAAATGCCCAGTAATAGGAGACTGGTTAAATAAATTACAGTACATTAATGTAATTGAACACTATAATGGAATCAAGGCTGACAAGTATAAGAATTACAAAAAATCTGGAAATACCTTTGCAAAATAATTCAGAGTAAAAAAAATCAGAATCAGGGGACTAGAATATAAATTAACTATGACCATATAAGAGGATAATTGAACAAGAATTAATGAACAAAGAATTCTGATGTAAACCTAGAGAGTATGGCTTAAAAATTATAAGGATAATTTAATTTTCAAAAGCAATTCATTTAAATTCAAGTAGTTTCTAAGTGAGTTTAATCATGTTAATATGCAGTGTTAAAATTTTTCATGTTATTCACTTTTAAAAAGAGAATGTATGTTTTAATCTATATACCTTTTCTTTGAAATGATGCTTTGTGATCAAAGAAATCTTAACTTCAATAGCACTGTGAAAAAATATTCCAAATCACCAACAGACAAAATGCAAATTAATATAATGAGGTTTAGTACATGCCCATCAAATTGATCAAGATCATAAAAGGTATCAGGCATAGAGAAATTGTGGAAACATAGGCACACTAATACAAAGCTGGTAGAGCTGAGACTTGTACATTTTGGAAAACTTCTTGCAATTGTGTCGGGAAAGTTGCTAAACTTTCAGATCCTTTCACTCAATGATACTTCTAGGTATGAACCCCACAGAGATGGAGGAAGGAAGGAAGGAAGGAAGGAAGGAAGGAAGGAAGGAAGGAAGGAAGGAAGGAAGGAAGGAAGGAAGGAAGGAAGGAAGGAAGGAAGGATTGAAGGAAGGAAAAGAGAAAGAAGGTGGGGGACCCATTGATTGGGTAATGACCGAACAAGTTGTGTTAATGTAATATAATCTTGTTTCATTATAAAAAATGAGGAATTAAAAGGAATATAGGAAGAGCTATCTAAAGTGATGGAGAACAAGAAAAGCAGAGCCAGGAAAACAATATACACAATGACTCTAATAAGTAATGAAAGCACTGTGAGACAAATGAATTCAAATTTGTCCATAATCAATATGTGCTCCAGAGGGCAAATCATGAAATACATATTCCTCCTCTTGAAAGAGAAGTGAAGGTTATAGATAACAGAATATACTTTGAGACAGCTTTTATTTTGATTGGTTTTTGTCTGTGTCCTTAACAAATCATTTAATCTCCCTGGGCTTCAACTTTCTTATCAGTAAAATGAAAGTGACGAAATACATTCTATTTTTCCTTTCCAGTCAGCCAAAAATCCTTGACAGATTTCCCTCATTGCTATCCTAAAACATTAAGATTATTAAACAGTTTTTTAACTTATCTAAGATCCTGAAAGAGGTCGATGAGAACAATAATTTTGAGCCTTCCTCCAAAATTAATATTCCATGGGTGCCTACCCATCCTGTGTGACTCTCATCCACATCCTCTCATAAGTTTACCAAAGGTGGTCTGGCTGACATGATGAAGACCTTCCTCAGTTTCTCCTAAAATCCATGAAAATTAGTAGAACACTCAAAATATACACATAGTGCAACTCTTGTCCTTATCACTGTTGACCCACATGTTTTGTGCATTCATTTCCCTGATGGCATTATTTCTTTGAAGTTCCTTCAAGGATATATGTTTCATTTATAGTAAAGAAAATATTACTAGAAAAAAAGCATTTAAAATTAGCTGAACTAACCAACTGAAAAAAAGAGAGAGAGAAACTACAACTGTGAAATTGATATAAACAGAGGGGTAAATATCAAGGATTTCATTAGTCTATAGCTTTCATTTCTCTAAGTGCTTTGGAATTTTTGCCAAGATGACAGAATGACTTATAATCCTTAAAAAAAAAATGAGTTTGGTATGAGGACATTTACTATTCCTTCCTTTTACATGTATATTTTATTTCCCCTTCATTTTTCCCCAAAAAATGCCTAGACATGGAACACTTACAACCCCAAACTCCATAACCAATGTTGGTGGTTTGACCTTTGGAGTCATCATTTCTTCTTCTTCCTAGTTTGTTCATGTAATATTTGGAAACCCCTTGAATAATAATAGCAATAACACTCCCTTCCCTATCTACCACCCTCATACTTCCTATTTCTCCTTGCCTTTCATATGTAAATGCTGATGATATTCCCAGGAATGTGAAAATTTGTTCAAACTTGCAAAGCATCTTTTGATTAACTATATTAGAGCAAATGAGAAAATGATTTTTCTATCAAGGGACAAGACAATATGGTTGAAGTCAATAGTGACTCTGAAGATCCATTTTTATATTCCCAAAGCATCTTCTGACCTCATCACTCCCCTACTCAAGAAGCTTCAGGGGTTCCCTTTTCTCTCTTGGATAAAACATAAAGTCTGTTTGGCATTTAATGTCTTTCATAATCTAATTCCAAAGATAGGTATCTTTCCAGAATGATCTCACCTCTTACTTCCTCTCACATGCTCTACAGTCAAGTCAAATTGAATCACTTTTACTGTTCCTCATATATACCATTCTAACTTAGAATTCAAGAGCTCAAAGTGGCTCACAAGTATTATTTCTTACAACAGGTCTTTCCAGAAGTTTCACAGTGGCCAAGCCCCCACTCAAAAAAATTGCTTTGTAATATATATGTTTATGTGGGGGGGAGTGGTGTGGGTCTTTATGTATGTATTACATATGTCTATTTATATGTATATGTGTGAGAAGGTGTATGTGTGTATGTATATTCACATGTATTATATATATATCATTTATCTGTACACATCTTTTCCCTCAATTAGACTGTAAAGTCATTGAAATACTGTTTCCTGTTTGTCTTTGTATCTCCTGTGCTTAGCACAACATAATAGACAATTTTAAAAATGCTTCTTGGATTGGATTGGATTGAATTAAATGGTATGGAATGGAATGGAACTGAACATGGAAGAACTACCCCAAAAGTTTTGTTTGGCTGAGTCAGAGTCAAACTGTAGTTGAAGCAAAAGTAGAAGACAGTTTAGTAAGAGAAGAATCTATTGTCTGAAGTTCATGATCAGGAATTTAGGCTGATTAGGTCCTTCCCCACGTTGCCCTGGGATGTTTCACAGACAACATCTAAATACTGAGGGATTTATTGAGTTTGTAGCAAATTTCTGATCACCCGCTTCCAAAAAACCACAGTAAATAAAATCTAATTATGACATTCTTCAATAAAGTCTCTCCATCGGTGATGTGAATGTCTGGGGAAAAGGAAGAATGAGTTATTCTGTTTTTCATCCTTTTTTACTGAGGGTGATGGTTAGAGACAAAAGTAAGAAAAGGCAGCATGGTGTGGTGGAAGTACACTGAATGAAGAACCAGAGGCCCTAGTTGCTAAGCCCTGCTCTACCATTAACTTGCTGAGTGACCTTGGACAAGTATCTTAACTTTTGTGAGTTTGTTTTCTCATCTATAAAATGAGGTCATTGAACTTCATGATATTTAAGCTCCCTTCCTAATTTGACATCCTACAACCCCAACTCCACAAATAGCATCATTTTTGTCCTTTCTGATTTTCCTCAAAACTATAATAAACTGAATAATGATGAATAATATTAGAAAAAGAAGAATTGTATGCATTCTAAGTTTTTATAAATTTTTTCCATATGTGATACATATATACATATATATATATATATATATATCATTAAAAAAGGTTTGGATGGCACAATGGTACTATTTTATTAAACAAGTGAAAAAATACATCAATCCATAAGGAAGGGCACCTTCAGAAGATTTTTCACATCATTGCAAAGGGGGAGAAATAAGATCTGACTTTTTAATATATATGTATTTGCAAAGGTATCTAAAACAAAAAAAAAGAAAAACATAATAAAATGCCTCTTCTCCTTGATAATACAATTAAAATAGTACTCAAATTTATAGCTTTACTCCTGCAGTTTGAGGATTTATATGGCCTTTATGGGTCCTTACAATTCTTGACCCATGATACTAAATTTCATTATGCAAAGAACCAATAGAGATTTCCTGGAACTAGAATTTGTTGTTTGTTGTTATTTCTCATGGAACTGGAGCAAACTAGGTAGTACCATGGATAGAGTGTTAGACTTGGGTTCAAATTCTCCCTCAGATGTATATTCTCTGTTTGGGCTGGCCAATCGTTTAATCTCTATTAGATTCAGTTTTCTCATCTGTAAAAACAAAGATAATAATAATAGCATCTACATCATAGATTGCTGTGAGGATCAAAGAGATAACTCATATAAAATAGTTTGTCATTTGTAAGGCACAATATTAATGCTAAGGAAATAAATCAGGAAAAAAATCTGAAGAACAGTAGAACTATAGGGTAGAATTCACCTTATCATCCTTCAACTAATATTTGTTGAGTCTCTATCATGAGCAACAGCCCTCTGTTGGATGACAGAGGAGATCCCTATCCCTGAGGAATTTATACATGGAATGGGGGGAGAGGGGACTGAAAGAATAGTGGTGGAGAGAATTGTTCTTGAAATTTTGTGTTATTCAATTCAAGGCACATTAAGCACCTACTATATGCAGGCTCTACTGGTATCAATGCAAGCAGATAAATGCCAATCTCTTGGACTAGAGAGATCACTTCAGGAAGCTTCTGATCAAGCTTTATACCTAGAGTGCCCTGTTTTACAACGAAGTTTGAAGAACTGATCCTTATTTATTATCTATTTTATTCTTTGTTCAGAATGAAATATCAAGAAGAATGTTTCCTCTTTTTACCTAGAACTCCTCCTCTTTGGTGGCCTTTATTTACAATTCAACTAGTTAAGAGGTTAACAGAACTCAAATGATACAAATGATACATAGACCTTACTGCCCATTGAATTTAGTCTTGTCTCAGTGCCATCAAGTACTATAACCCAGTTGGATTCAGCCCCAGGTCTTAGAATTCACAGTCATCCCAAGTTAAATCCTAACTGAGTAGTCTGTCAGTCAATAAATATATTTTTTAGGCTATGGGGTTAAGTGACTTGCCTAAGGCCACACAGCTAGGTAATTATTAAGTGTCTGAGGCCAGATTTGAATTCAGGTACTCCTGACTCCAGGGCCAGTGCTCTATCTACTGTGCCACCTAGCTGCCCCTTATTTTTAATAATATTTTATTTTCCCTTAATTACATGCAAAAACAATTTTAACATCTTTTTTTGTTTGTTTTGAGTTTCAAATTCTATCCCTCTTTTCCCTTCCTTCCCTTCTCTTTTCCTGAGATGGTAAACAGTCTGATATAGGTAATACATAAGCAATCATGTAAAACATTTCCATATTAGTCCTTTTGTGCAAGGAAAAAAAGGGAAGGAAGGAATAGGGAAAAGGAATTACATAAAACTCCATGACTCCTCCATTACCTAGAGTAGTGTTTTCTACATAGTAGACATATAATAAAAATTGAATTTAAAATGGGATCTTTCCCTGCAAACCTCATTTTTCTCATTTGTAAAAACATATGATGACTTGTGCATAAGAAGCAGCATAAGATATAGCCTCCAAAAAAAAGATACAGCCTTCAAGTAATAAACGATCAGAAAAGAAGCTGGTCAAAGGTGAGAGATAACATGTGGATGACCTCAAGTATTCATAATTTCCATGTAAAGTTCTAAGACCTATAATAAAGAAGTCTTCTAGTCTAATGGGTAAATTGGATATGGAGGAATTATGGTAAGACATGGTAAACAATGAGAAAGGTGGATTGTTGGACAATACAAGAACTACCCACAATCAATGAAATCACAGACCCATTCATTTAAGAGTTTTTTTTAATGGTTGATTTTTATGTGTAAAAATCAGTGTTTGAAATCATATAAGACATGGACCACAGCCATGTAACTTGGAATCTAAATATGACTCACCATTCAAGGAGGGAAACAAATCAGGTTCTAGAGAATTAGGCTAAATTGATCCCTGAGAAAAGAAATTGCTCTGACAAAGTCTAAGACTATTGAGGTCTTTCAACTTCTGAACAATGACCTACCCATCAATTCTGCCCCCTCAGTAAAACTTTCCAGTTGTTTAGAGAAGATCACTCTTATCCATCAAGCTTAATCTTCAAAGAACTGATCTTAGCACTCCAAAAGTTTTCTGCCTCCATACCATAGGGTAAGGGTCTTCCAGTCCAAATTGAGGCTCCTGAAGGAGAGAGTATATATTTCTTTTTGCCATCTTTGAAGAAGTCATGCCTCAGCAGTTCTATTTCTCCTAGATCAGAGACAAGAGTTCAGCCCAGAGAGGGATGTAAAAGAATCTGCCTTTGCAATGTCCTTACACTGAGTCAATAGTATTGAAGATAGCTGTTAATAAAAGAATCAATATGGATAATGTGATACCTTAAGTGAAGATAATCATTTAGGATGACATATTTCCCAGTAGGGCTCAAGACATTTCAGTTTCAATTCCAAACCCTCAGTTCACTTGAAAGGATCAAGGAATACAAAAGACTTACTAAGGGACCCAATAGAAATTGTTTTGAATTTTGAATCAGAGGACCTAGATTTAATTCCTGATCTTAAGTGACTGCCTCTCAAGGCCTCACTTTTCTGAAGGGGTTTGACTCAGTATCTTCTGGTTGTAAATTGATTATCCTGTGATTCCAAAGCTGCTTTAGGGGATCTCAGGGGAGGAGCATTATTTCAGGCAGAAAAGTAATATTTAGCATAGAGGTCATGGAAAGGCAAAAGTTCCCTAAACAGAAATAAAATCTCAGAATAGAAAGAACAGACCATCAGAACATATTTATGATGACAATTCAAATGGCAACCTTCTGTTACATTTCCAGTCTTCTAATAGGTTTTAATTAGCTCTATAGCCATCAAGCTACGTGAGACAGGCTGCAAAGAACGTTTTATTTCAGAAGCCGATTCATGCAATGAATTATTAGGAATGAGTCTGAACATAAATCTAGTGGCTCTCACTGAACATCTCACAAGATATGTACAACTTGGGAATTCTCTTTAGAAAAGATTAACATGTTTAAATGGTGGCATGATTCACCCAGATCCCAAATAATGAATTCCTAACCTTAAAAAAAAAAAAGAGGGAGGGGTGGTAATCTTGATGATTCAGGAATTGTATTTATAGCACCTCTAGGAACATGTACAAATATGGAATGCAGAAACTGAGTGGCCAAAATCAACAAATTCCTCTAGTCTTGAACCTCTTACTTCAATCATTCAGTTACCCTATTAGGCAAAAGTCTAGCCAGAGGAACTGAGCAGTCCTCTACTATGCCCTAAGGTCACACAGATTTGAATTCATCATGAAAAACATAAACTATTATTGTATTTCTTGCCTTCTCAATGGATAGGGGAGGATAAAAGGGAGGGAAAGAACATGGAACTGAAAATAAATTTTTTAAATAATAATAATCTTTCTCCTCTAAGTTCCCAATGCAAACTGATTGTTATCACTGCCTTTTGTCAGTTTAGGTGGTTTCAGTTCTAATGTCTGAACTGCCATTTTATCTTGGGAGTTTCAATTGGGAGGCTACCTCCATCATATATATACTTGGCTCCCTATGTGGAAAATAATCAGTTTTATGAAAATTGTGTAAAAGTGAATAAACAGTGCCTAGAAAGAAAATCTAATGTCCTTTCATTTTAATGTAGAACTTTGCCAGTATTCCCAAAATCATACCCTTTGACCCCAACTTGTCCAAATGACAAACTTCTAAGTAACTGTTCAATTTGTGTGTATATCTGAGCCTGTAATTTGATTGATATGAGAAGCTGTGATAGACTCTAGTGAGAAGCCCCCTTCACCAATGCAGATGGGCATCTGCTCTGCTCTGCCATTTACAATCTTAACTAGAAGCCTGGAGACATGAGGGGTTCTAGAATGTCAGAGAAAGGACTTGACCCCAGATTTTCTTGACCCCAAAGTAGCTCTCTATCTACCATGCCACATCTACTAGAGGAGAAAAATAGTAATATAAGGTATAAGAGGACAGAGGCAAAGTAAATAATGAAACAAACCCTTCATTAGCCAGCAAATCAATGGGCTAAAAGTTAAGATTCAACCTGCTCCCAGGAGTTAGGAAGACCTTGGAGGTTAGAGTGACTGACTCAAAGGCAATGAAGTCCTGATGTGTCCAATAATAACAAATAAAACAAAAACTAAAAGAATCATAAAGTATAAGAAAATTTTCTTGTTTCTCATAAAATAACAAGAATATTACTTAGCAAAAGACAGAGAAGAAGAAACACTTGGTATGTGTGGGGAGGGGTGGAATGGCGGGGTGGATGTTGGATGGTTGGGGAATCTGGGAGGGTTGTATGGGGAGTGGGAGGAATAGGGGTGTAGGTTTGGGGGATGGGTATGTTTGGGTGTGTATGTGGGGTGTGGGAGTATATAGTATGGGTCTTGGGTGGGTATATCTGGATGTGGCTGAGGTGGGGTAGATATAGATGATTGTGTATCATGCTGTACAGAGGAATTTTCCCATCATGGCAAAAAGTGGTCCATTAAGTAAAAAAAGTCAGTATAAATTTCTATTCTCCTCTAAAAGGAAAATTCATAAAACAAATATTCCTTTAGTGACAGATGGGAATAGTGATTTCCATGCAAGCAGTTCATTGAGCTCAGGAAGGCAAACCAGAAACTACATTATTCTCCTGAGTGGTCTGCCCATGTCAGAACTACTTAAGACTACTTCCACCTTGGCTATAATAAATTCTTGAGAATGAAAGGAGGGGAGGTAGAAAAGAGCAGGGAGGAGGATGGAAGAAAGTTTTCTGTCTAGTAATATATTGGAGAAAATGAGATTTTAGTCATTCCTGACTGATTCATTCTTCATCCTTGTCTGTTGGCTTGTTATCCAATAGACACTGGGATCACTTTGTTGGGTTTTTTTCTATAAAGATAGGATATTCTTGACATTTTACCATTATTTCCCTTATTCACACATGAGATAGTCATAATAATGGCAAGAACTTTATAAAATCTATTTGTCATTCAGTTGTCTTAAGTCACATCGGACTCTCCAAGACCCCATTTGGGCCTTTCTGGACAAAGATACTGGAGTGGTTGCCATTTCCTTCTCCAATTCATTTTACAGATGAAGAAATTGAGGCAAGCAAACTTGGTTAAATGACTTGCCCACAGAAATCGGGGACACTATTACACTGTTGGTAGAGCTGTGAACTCATCCAACCTTTCTGGAGAGAAATTTGGAACTATGCCCAAAGGGCAAAAAACGTGCATACCCTTTGACCCAGCAATGCCACTACTGGGTCTATATCCTGAAGAGATGATGAAAAAGGGTAAAAACATTACTTGTACAAAAATATTTATAGCAGCCCTGTTTGTGGTGGCAAAGAATTGGAAATCAAGTAAATGTCCTTCAACTGGGAAACGGCTTAGCAAATTGTGGTATATATATATCATGGAAGACTATGGTTCTGTTAGGAACCAGGAGGGATGGAAATTCAGGGAAGCCTGGAGGGATTTACAGGAACTGATGCTGAGTGAGATGAGCAGAACCAGAAAAACACTGTACATCCTAACAGCAACATGGGGGTGATGTTCAACCTTGATGGACTTGCTTGTTCCATCAATGCAACAACCAGGGACAGTTTTGGACTGTCTGCAATGGAGAATACCATCTGTATCCAGATAAAGAGCTGTGGAATTTGAACAAAATTCAAGGACTATTCACTTTAATTTAGGGGGAAAAAAAACCCCATTATCCTATTGTCTGGAAAAAAATGACTTGCCCACAGTCATACAGCTATTAAATGTCTAAAATCAACATTCATGGACTTGCTTATTATTTTATCATTTTTAGCCTTATAATAACCATAAGAGATTGTGTTTTTATCAATATTTACTGATGAGGAAACTGAGACAGAAAGAAGGGAAGGGACTTGCCCAAGGTCATATAGCCAATAAATATCTGAAGCCACCTTTGAACTCAGGTTTTCTTGATTCTAACTAAAAGAGAATAATTAGACCAAAAGCTGAAAATGTATTTCCCATTTTGAAACCATCACTACTGAATCTGTGTGCATTGTTCCATGCAATTCCCATGAGAACAATTACTAAAATGAATTTTGTTTTTCTCATCCAGTAAATGTGTTACCATATGTTTAAACAGTTATTAAAGAGACAGTGCCTCCTTTTCATGGTTTCTCATTTCCCCTACCTGATCATTGGACATTGACCAATAAAGACCTATATTTCACTCTTTATTGTCCTTTTGCTCTCGTTGGATGGCTTCTACTGATCTCTAAGCCCAGTAGGTGCAAGGAGACAGGCAAGATTTTTGCCTTAGGCTCCTAGATGGTTTCATAGTGCCCAGAGCCCTGGACCTGGACTCATTGAGACTTGAATTAATCACCTGATGTCAGATATTTGCTAGCTTCATGACCCTGGTCAAGTCCCTTAACCTCTGTATGCCTTAGTTTCCTCATCTGTAAAATACAAATAATAACAGCACCTACTGCATTGAATTATTGTGAGAATAAAATGAGACTATATTTGTAAGGCACAAACCTTAAAGCACTATATAAATACTTTTGAAGTTGGTAGTAGTATACATGATTTCTAATATTTTAATTAGAAGACAATTCAATAAATCAATAACTATTTGTTAAGTGGCTATTATATCCCAGAAATTGTGCTAAGAGATGAAGATACAAAGAGAGCAAAAAGACAATCCTTGCCCTTAAGAGCTTACATCCTAACAGGGGAGATCACATGCAAACTATATATAGCAAACTCTATAAAGGATAAATGGTAAATAATTAAAAAGGAAAGCACTGGAATTCAGAGGAGTGAAAGAAGGTTTCCTATGAAGTGGAATTTTAGGTGAGACTTACAGAGATCACCAGTACCATGAACTTGTAAGTTATCAAAGGGCTCAAGATGAAAATGAGGAGGCAGAATCCTTTGATGTTTATAGAATAGACAAAACAATCAGAATTACAAACCAGGACAACTAGCAAGGACTTTAGAAGCCATCTAATTCAAATTCTTCATTTTACAACTGAGGAAACTGAGATCCAGAGAGATGAAATTACTGTTTGGGTCAGACATTTAATTAGCAGCAAAGACCAAAACTATATTTCCAGCCTCTTAAAACTCAACCCAATGCTTTTTCCACCTAATGATGCTGCCTTCAAATCTACCTACCTTAACTGTTGAGAGCAAATGTAATGAAGGGGAAAGACCACTAGGCTTGAAGTCAAATAATTTGGATTTGACTCTTAGGTCAGTTATTTACTAGTTGAAGGACTTTGGGAAAGTCATTTTTTTCCTTCATTTGTAGAAAGGGAGTGATAGTCCTTGCACTGTCTATCTCGCAAGATAAAATAAAATTTGACTCCAGGTTCTTGGACTCCCTGTCCATGGAAGCATTGCTAGGGAGACATCAGACTATAGCAAGAACAGATTCTACTCCAGACTTCACATGTGGGGATATCTCTTTGAATTTGACTTTAGAGTTTTCTGGGAGAAGAAAACTGAAAAAAAAGAGTCTGCTCTCCACTTTTTGCTATGTGGGAAGAAGAGCCAGGGCAACATCGAAACATATTTGATTCCTAGATTTGGGCTCCCCAAGCCCCTACTACACCTCTGAAGTCTTGCTACCAGCTCCTCTCTCCTTCTTACTAAGTTAAAAATGGAAGAGACAGAAGGAAAGACAGATGTCTGACTTCTAGCTGTAGCAAAAGTCTGTGTTTTTTCAGCAAGTCAGGTGAAGGTTTAGACTGCTCTCTGTCATTGGTCATCTTCTCCTCTAAGGAGCACCAACCATAATACAGATGGTACAAATTTATGGTCCCAAAAACTCATTGAGGTATCAAAGAAGCTACTGGCTATGATCAGGCAAAGAATGTGCCACCTACTTTATGGAAGAAGTTGTCATGATCTTGGGGAGAGAGCCCTGATCTCACTCTTCCAGAGAGAGGCATAATTAGTAATGACTCATTAGGTGTACAGTAGAAAGAGAGTATGGTGGAGGGTAAGGCACTGCCTTTTAAAGGTCCACTGAATCAATGGCTCTTCCAGCTCAGTGATTCATCATTTCAAAAGCTTTTCAGGGCTAAATCACATGGACACCAAAACTTTTCAGGAGAGCTCTGGGCAAACTCCCATTGATGCAACCCCAGTTACACTAAATAAATCTGCATTGGGAAGGAAATGTAGATTTTCAGACCCAGTTCCCACATGGGCTGTTATAATTGATCTGTATGCTGGTTCCCTGTTGGACAGGACTTGTCAATAGATATATTTGTTAAGAGTCGACAATAAGCATTTATAAAGTGCTTACTCTACATTAAGCACCATGTCAAGTTTAGGGGAAAGGTAAATAATTCCCTTTTTGGAGTCATTAAGTTTGAGATGTCCATTGCAAATCCAGTCATTTATAGATATGGACTGGGGATCAGCAGAGATGTTGGGGCAGGATAGATAGATATGAGAATCAACAGCATTGAGATAGGGAGAAAATAATATAAAGAGGTCTATAATACAAATCACAAACCCATATATGTGCCTACTCATCTTGGGTGACTCATTCTCTTCTACTTAAAATAAAAATAGACCAAGCATGACTTATACTCATTCTGAGAGGTGCCCTTTGAACAGTGCTTGCTATAGTTACAAGGTGATCCGGGAAGAAAGTATTCCAAGGGAAGGAGATGAGCAGAATTTTTTCCTAATGGCATAAGAGGAGAGGTGAATTAGTGACAAGCCTCCCAACTGGTTATCACAGGGAGGATGGGATATCACCAATATTTCAATCTTCCTATTGATCATATGACCCTTAAGATTATTCTATTGCTCTCATTTTTGAAGATTATTGACATAGAGAGTCAAACCCAAATCTTTCTACTCCACGATGCTGCTTTTCTAAGGGATTGCAGGTCACACAATCTAAGGACTGGTTAGAGAACTTGTATGGAAAGATAAGATAGTTGTCCTCAAGTATATGAAGTATCATCATGTAAAATAGTGCTTTGTCTGGATTCAGGGGTTGGAGCAAAGATTTTGACTCAGTATTAGGACACACTTCCTATTAATTTTGTTGTTCAGTCATTTATAATTCTTTCTGACCATATTTAGGAATTTTGTGGCAAAGATACTAGAATGCTTTGCCATTTCCCTCTCCAGCTCATTTTACAGATGAGGACACTGAGGCATGATTAAGTGACTTGCCCAGGGTCAAGTATCTGAGGTCAGAGTGAACTCAAAAGATAAGTCTTCCTGACTCCCAAGCCCAGAACTCTCTCTACTGAACCAACCAGCTGCCCTCCTAATAAATAGGGGTTATTCAAAATCTGAATGAAATGCCTCAGAAAGTCATAGTTTCTTCCTAATTATAAGTGTTCAGGAAAAGGATGGATAAGCACTTTATAGCAATTGCAGGAGGGAGGGAAATATTCAGATATGGTTTGGCAAGCTGGTCTCTTAAATGCTATGAGTCTCTCACTCCTTAAATGCTCCTAGAGCATTTTGGCTAAATCCCTTTTTGCTATAATCATTTTCTACATTATATCACTTTTTATTCTTTACATAATATAGTTTTTTCTAGAGAATTCGGCTCCTTGAGGGCATGTCATTTTTTATCTTCATATTTCCACTTCCAAGTGCAATTCTTTACAGAGTTTTATAAATGTTTGTTGCATTTGAATGTACTGAAGAATGAGAAAATAGGATTGTCTTTCCATTCAACATAGCACTACCGCTGAATTAATGTAAACATGACTGGAAAGATCCATGCAAACAGTCTCCACTACACATTATAACCAATCCAATTTCATCCACTCCAGTAAGGTACCAGGCCAGATGCTGAAAATACATAGAGCAAATAAAACATGGAAAAAATTTCCATTGATCTATGACTGTAACTTTGAAGGAGCCTTCCTTTCACAAGGAATTTATCAGACTCAGGACTGCCATGTCTTAGTCAGGACTGTAGCTTTACATAATCATTACCATGGAACCAAGAGATCACAGAGACCTTCATGAGAACTTTGAGGTCATCAAGTTCAACCCTCTCTGGGTTCACTTCTCCAGTTTTTACTTACATTGACAGGTTGGATGACTAACATTCTCCTTGAAAGACAACCTTGAGGGGCAGGGTTTCAAGCACATACAACTTCCCATTAGCAAGCTCCTCATCATTGCATTCATTTTAACGATTCCATCTCTGGATACTCTGTTGTCTAAGATCAGGAAATAGCAAATCCATTAAACAGTGTTGCCTCTATGACCAGAAGAGAGAGATACCCCTCATTTCAGCTTCTTTGGATGGATCATCAATAAGGCTTTTCACTATCCATTTAGATGAGAGGAAGAGATATGGTCTCTTCTCATTTGGAAGACCTGCTTACTCTCTTTAGGTTGTTCTCTGCTCCAGCTAGATGCTAGGCCTCCTATTAGTCCAATCTGTCCAGTAATATGGTCAATTGAGAGGAGGGAGGAAAGAGCACTTTCATCTCAAAGGCTTGTCAGCTTCAAAATTTGGAATCTTCCATCATTCAAATACTTCTTGCTCTATTGACTTGCTAATTTTATATGTAACCCAAAAGATATAACTCAGTATTCTCAACCAATCAAAAGATGGTTCCTATATGGAATCATTTGCCTAACCTCTCAAGACCCAGAGGTTTATGGTCCTTTTAGAATTAAGGTATTACCCATATGGTGTGATGAAATTCTTAATACCTAATTTGTTCTGTTGATTGATTGGAAGGGGTGCAATCACACTCTTACATACAAGTGGGAAAACTGAAGTTTGTAATTGTAAATGACTTACCCAAAGTCATATAGGTAATAAAGATGACAGCTGAGATTTGAAATTTAAGACTCCCACCTAAAAATCCTATTGGTCTTTTCACCTTATGGAATAATGAAATTCAATGAGCCTGGAGGTCTTAGTTGAGTTGCTTTAGAGCCTATAACTATATAAGAATTAAACACAAGTTTCCTATAAGGAAGAGCACTTAATCTTTTTTGTTATATCGATTACTTTGGCAGTCTATTAAATCCTATAGATGCCATTTCATAAAATAAAAAACATAGAATTAAAAAAGGAATCAATTATAATGAAATGATCATCCAAATATTTTTAAAACAAATTCACAGACCCCAAGTTAAGAACCTCTGCTCTAAGGTAATGTGTTATTCAAAAGTTGCTATTTTCAAAGTTAAATTAATTCCCACCACAGCAGCTATACAGTTTGGATGGGGTTGCAATAAGAAGAAAGAACTTGCAGAGAGGTCGTTTAATGAAAACATAAGCAACATCATCTATTTCAAGATCTGCGATAAAATACTCCACTTCATATTCTTAGCCCTATCCATACTATGGCCAACAACAATGACCAAAATGATGTGTTATAATAGCTATAATTTTAAAAACTCAGTCCACCACCCCATGAGTTCTGTGGGCAAGACAAATCTAGTCATGCTAATCAGACTTCTTCAAAACTCACAGATTTGGATTTAAATCAGATCATGTGATCGCTAGACTTGAGCTTGAAATGTGCTTATAAAGGCAGGGTTTTCTGAGCAAATCATGGTATAAATGGAATTGCTGGGAATTGAGGATATATTTAACATAGTTAAGAGAAAAAGTTATTTTTAAGTATTTTAAGAGTATCTATTATTATGTGACATGGTTTTAGTACACAATAAATGACCTTTGGATAGTGGAGGGTCAGAAAATCGTTGTTAAACACATAAATATTACAAGACTTTTTCCAGTCATCCTTTCTGTTCATGAAAATGGAGCTTCTATTTGACAACATCTATCAACTAACTAGAATTCCTGAATCTATTTGAAAATATAATAATCTCTCTTTTATCAACAAACTTGGGAAATAGCATATCATTTTTGATCAACTATTTTAATTAATCATGAATCTTCCCTTATACGTGGATTGCAAATTTTCAAAGATTAGAATACAATAGAATATTAAGAAGTAAAACTGTGTGGAACATAACTGAATCTATTTCTAAAATTTAATTTTTTTAATTCAAAATTACATAAATATTACAGACCTGTCATCTTGATAGAACAAGGAACTCCCAATGAGAAAATTTCCTTTTCCAAAGCAAATGAGTAACTATTCTGTAACTTACAGCCCTAGCAAGTTCTCTACTGCAAAGTGCACTTCCTCTAGGTCACAAAATCAATACATATCAGAGTTTGAACTTTTTAAAATTTACTTTATTTTAAAATTTCAGTTTAGAATTTTAACCCAGATTATCCTGATGCCAAGACCAATTTTTTTATCCACTTTATCATACCTTACAATAGTATTATTTAAAATCTTAATTATTATTTTATAACAATGCAGATACAGAGTCATAGATTATACTTACATATAGTGCTATGTTTTATAAAACATTTTCCTCCTAACTAGTGAGGTAACTACTACAAGAATAATTATCCACCTATAACAGATAAGAAAACTGAGGCTCAAAAAAGTTGTATTTGTTACATGCTCCAATTTAACCAATAAATCAAAGAATCAACAATAATTTATTTAGAAACTACTATATGTCAATCACTGTACTCAGGGTATCAGAGCTAAAAATAAAACAATTCCTGCTCTCAAGGAATTTACATTCTATTGGTGGAGTTAATATAATATTATATATATATATATATATAGTAATAATATATGTAATATAATATCAAATGAATATATTGTAGATTGCTAGTAGAGGCAGCTAGGTGATGCAATGGATGGAGTATCAGATCTAGAATGAGGAAAATTCATCCTCTTGGGTTAAAATTCAGCTTCAGATGTGTGACCCTGGGCAAGTCATATAACTCTGTTTGGCTCAGTTTTTTCCCTGTAAAATGGCAAACCACTCCAGTATCTCTTCCAAGAAAAGACCAAATGGGATCACAAAGAGTAAACACAACTGAAACTAAAAGGTTGTTAGTCAACTAACAGAGAGCATCTCTTCCCTGTGTGGCATAGGTTTTCTTTTTCTTCTTTCTTTTTTTTAGATACCTGATCTAGAATCTGACTCATCTCATCTCTGGAGAAAGAGCAATTTCCAACTTTTGGAGAGTAGGAGAAGGACTAGTTACCTAGAGGGGAAAGAGCAGGCAGGATCCAGTTCAGCCATAATTGGTCATTCTTGTCTTTGCTCTACTACCTCCAAGACATATATTAGGCTAGAACTGCATCTATGTACCACACTTCAGATAATGTTACTCTAGGGGCAGGATGCTTTTGGTGGTTACGTTAAACATTACTCTCAAAGGAGGATAATGGGTAGCTTACTCTTAGCCACCTTAGCTCCCTCCCATAAAAAACTAGTTTCACACAAATCAGTCTTGGATAGTGGATAAACAGTTATTCAAACAATAGTATGACCACTGGAAGGGACAACTGACCTTGACTGACCCATCAGGGAATGAAATTGGGGAACTCAGCAGTCAAGTTGCCTGATCCCCATCCCAGTTTGAGCACAGTCCCATTCTGCCTCTTCAACTTTCCTCTCTTTACTCCCTATCACTGTCCCCTCCCTGCGGTGGAGCACAAAAGGGTCAGACAGAGAGGAGACTACAATGTGATCATATGACCAGTCCATCGCACACAGCTCATAAGCATCAAAGCTGAGTCACAAACTAAAGTTTTCCAACTCCAAATTCAATGTTCTTTTTACTACAACCATTCTGATCATCAGTGAATCAACAAATGCTTATTAAATGCCTACTATTGGGGCAGATACTGTGCTAAATGCTGGAATTTAAGTAAAAGGAATGAAACAATCCTTATACTCAATGTGCTTACATTCTAATGGAAGAGACATAATGTCTGTGTGGGGGGGTACAAAAATAAAGTGAATAAATATATACACACATGCAAAATGATTAAATGAAAGGTAGTTTGAGAAGGAGGGACAAAAAGGATTAAATTGAATCTGATCTTATAACATTCCCCAGGAGTACTTTCTTGAATATTTAGCTACTTTACTTGGCAGTCATTTCTTTCTCATCAAAGAAGAAACTGAGGAGAAAACATCCAGTTCCTTGAACTACTTGCTATTTGGACTCTGGATACAGAGAAGTATACCATGATGACTTCCCATTGGCTGGTGTTTTGGCTGTTATTAACGGTGACACTAAAGGGTCTTCACTGATGTGAAAATAATTAAAAATAAATGTCACTGCTCTCTAAGGCAAGAGTAAAAAATCAAGTGTGAGCTTTTCAGAATTAAGATTTAATTGAAAAATGTAAGTTGTGATTTTAAATCCTGTTAAAACAAGTTATTCATCATCTTCAGTTAGGGATTCTTAACCTAGGGTCCATGAATTATATTTTTTCAAATTTTCACAATTCAGGAAATTTATCTCCTTAGCAGCTCAACATGTTATTTTATGCATTTGCAACCCATATCCCAAAGTCCTTCAATATGGAACTTTCTTCTTTTTTTTGTTAGGTTTTTGCAAGGCAAACAGGGTTAAGTGGCTTGCCCAAGGCCACACAGCTAGGTAATTATTAAGTGTCTGAGACCAGATTTGAACCTAGGTACTCCTGACTCCAAGGCTGGTGCTTTATCCACTACACCACCTAGCCACCCCCATCTTTCTTCTTTTTGGTAGAAATGAATTCCCTATCCTGTACAAGGGACTGGGTAGGATAGGTGAGAGGCAAAAGATTTCCCTCATTAGTCAATTCAAGAGTCCCCTTTGAGTCCCACTTCTAGATTCCTCAGGATCCATTCCTTTTGGGATTGGTCAAATTTCAAGTCTTCTTCAAGCATCAGGTTAGTTATGGGAAGACATGAAAGGAACAGGCAAACTCCACTATGTCCCCATCTCCTCTTGCAACTTTAGAGGTTTTAGGAGGATTTTCCTTAAGTGAGATCTAGAACTCTCTCTCAAAGTTGAATTGAATTACTTTACTCTCAATAAAAGAGTTCCTTCATTCTGTATTGTCTGGTGTATTCTCATATATATATATATATATATATATATATCTTCTAATTCCTGCTTCACTGCAATTTGGATAAAATTAGTTTCTTTGCCATTTGCTAAGTGTGCTCATTGAGGAACTGGTATTATTTGGGAAAAGTGTCAAACCTTGAATATAAAGCTTGGAGTCCCCTTCCCCTTCAGAAATGATACAACAATCAGAGGTTAGATGGATCCAGAACTAGGAACAGATAGAGATACTTCTAGCTTGGAATCTCCTCTTTCTAAGTCCCTAACCCCCTGTTTCCTCTCCTGGCAAGAATGAAAGTCTTCTTTGGGATAGGTACAGGGACTGAATCTATGATTTCATTGGTATATGAAAGAAACTCCCTAGTGAGGAAACTCTCTGAACCTTACTGTCTAGTTGACTAGAATATTCAGAAATTAATTGTCTGTCCAGGGACATACTACATAGTGTTACCCTATCTAATTCATGGTATAGAATATTAATATGGCTTTGAACTGACTTAGCTAGAACAGAATACAGTACAATTAATTAGTCAACCCATAGCTTATGTGGATGTTTGTATATAAGAGCACTGGGATCTTATGTTGATCCTAACACTGGAAATAAACTATTGAAATGTTTTAACGGGGGGGGGGGCAGAATTCTCCCTTGGAAAAGCTAGATATGTCTATTTTGATTCCCTTTAAATCACTCATTGACAGCCTCCAAACCTTTCCTTATAAGTGGGAGCTCTATCCATGGAAATATAATTTTTGGTCACTTGTTCTTTGGAAGATATTATGAAAAAGGAGGGAAGGGACTAGATTTTGTTGTTTTTCCAAAAGGGTGTCCTAAACTTAACATAACATTTTTTTTCCTCTCAGCTTACTTGACACCAAGTCACCTTAAGCTTTGACATTTAAAAAATTATTCTGGGAAGGTTCCAAAGGATCCTGACTGACAGGGGTCCATGACAAAAAAAAAGGTTTAAGAAACCTTATCTCATATAGTCCCAGAGTACTTAGTGAAAAATCATTAAAATGAATAAGTTTATCTGAGAAAACCAGGATTTTATAGGTTTGTGGAAAACCCTACATCTAAAAGTCTCCAGACTTCCTATATTATCTATATTTTGTCTAGTGACACAAAAACCTGTTTTCTCCTTTGAAGGACTCAGATGAAGTCTGGGTAGATTTGCTGCATATACAGTATCTACCAAGTCTTCCAAGTAAAGGTATACTTAAGAAAATATTGGGTCTGGAGTCAGGAAGATTCATCATCCTGAGTTCAAATCCAGGCTTAGACATTTACTAGTTGTGTGATCCTGGGCAACTCACTTAACTCTGTTTTCCTCAGCATCCTCATCTATGAAATGAAGTTGGAGAAGGAATATTTTTTTGCCAAGAAAATCCCAAAAGTAAACACAGAGTCATTTATGACTGAAACAAGTAAACAACAACATGATGATGATGATGGTGGTGGTGGTAGAGGTGGTGGAGGTGGGGGGGAGGGGGTGATAGCAGTAATGATGTTCTTCACACCAGCCCTGATGCAATACAATGTGGTGGTGGGGGGAGAGTAGAGGTGACCCTTGGTTCTCAGAGACCCAAGAGAGTTCAGATCAACAACACTGTGTCTACTGTCTAAGAACATAAAATCATCCACAGTTAAGCCAGATGCTTACATATACATGATGGGCCTGGACAAAAAGAGTACCAGATGAAGATAATGGCAGCTTTATGTGCCAACACTATTGTAGTAGTCATTGAAGAGATAAAGAAATCCTACAAAGAAGACCGTAAGACCTTCAATTTATATCAGCCTATACTTGAACTCATTGACTTTAATGAAAAATTGTAAAGGGCAAAATCAATGAAAAATATATTAGAAAATATGCATCAAGATCAAGAAGCAAAAGAGAACAAAGCCTTAAAATATAGATTCTTTCTTTTTTATTTTTGCAAGAAAATAGAGTTAAGTATCCTGCCCAAGGTCACTTAGACAAGTATTAAGTGTCTATGGCTGTATTTGAACTCAGATCCTCCTGACTCCAGGGCTGGGGCTCTATGTACTGTGCACCTATCTGTGTCTAGAACAGGGATTCTTAACCTTTTCCATGCCTTGAATCCATTTGGAAATCTGGTAAAGTCTAGAGGCCCATTCTCAGAATTTAGGGGTTTGGGTTATTTTTTTTCCTGACAATTCAAAATTGAAATAAATGTTAAATTTCAATTGGAGGCTTGTGAAAATAAAGAACCAAATTTGTAGATACTCCCAAATCTAGTAAACAGACCACTTTGGGGTTCATAGATGCCATTTTAAGAACCCCCTAGCCCTAAGCCCACATAGAAGCTTCAGGCCTTATGTCATAAATACTTTCTTCAAGAGAACCTGAAGATGCTAGATAAGGTGAGCACTGAATAACCTCACAAAAACCATGAAACTGATGATAATCTTAACAGATAAGAAATGACTGGTTACAGATGTGGGAGTCATTTCAGAATCTGCTATTTGTGGACAGTAAGAGCATCCCTATTTTAGAGCAAAAATCAAAATCAATATGATAGCAAAAGAAAGGATAAAGTTGAGAAGAAATGTCAGAAAATTACTAACTCTGATTTGACATGTATTTGATACAACCCAAACCAAGGCTCTGAATGTATTTAGTCTAGGGTCAATCTTGGGAGCTTCTCACACAAATTTTTTTCTTTAACTCATTATTTCTCCCCACTGCCACCCAAGACTTCCCCAGAGAATATAAAAATTTGGCTCCTTTTGCCACTGTAGGTCTCTATAGAAAAGAAAAAGATTCTCAGCATCTATGTAACTATTCACCATGACAAAATAAAATATGAAGAAGGAGGTAATTAAGTGATGCAGTAGATAGAGCACTGGTCTTGGAGTTAGGAGGGCCTGAATTCGAATCCAGCCTCTGACACTTAATACTTAGCTCTGAGACCTTGGGCAAGTCACTTAACCCCATTGCCCTGCAAAAATTTAAAAATATATATATATATATATATGAAGCAGCCTGCTTTTATTTAACTCAGTAAATAATAACAGTCAAAACAATTGTCTTTATCTCCCATATTAACGTTCTTCTATAGTTCTCTACACTTATGGTACTATTCTTTGGTAAGGGAGTATGGTGTCATAATGGCTAGAGTAAGGGGCCTGGAGTCAGAATGTCTCTTCTTCCTGAGTTCAAATCTGACCTCAGATACTTCTAACTTGTGTTTTCAGTTAAATGAGCTAGAAGAGGAAATGACAAACCACTCCAATATTTTTACCAAAAAAAAAAAAAACCCAAATAGGGTCATGGAGAATCAGAAATGACAACAAATTAAATTAGAAAGAACCTGATTGGTTCAACTCCTTCATTTTTTGATGGTTTTGAATGATGTGACCTCTAATGTCCTTTCAGGTACTTTCTCTCTGATCCTGTAGAATGAGTTTTCAAAAAAGTTATAGAATTTTCTCCATAGTCCTTTCAATACTGATGATAAGATAACTTTAGAATTAGAAGGGTTCCTAGGTATGGCCATTGTTTTGAGTCATTTGGGTCTAGAATGTGAAGTCAAATGGTTGAGGAGATTAAGAGTGGAGCTATATGGGGCGGCTAGGTGGCATAGTGGATAAAGTACCGGCCTTGGAGTCAGGAGTACCTGGGTTCAAATATGGTCTCAGACACTTAATAATTACCTAGCTGTTGGGCAAGCCACTTAACCCCATTTGCCTTGCAAAAACCTAAAAAAAAAGAGTGGAGCTATTAAAAAAGTCGATATTATTAAATTCCTATTATGTGCCAAAAAAAGATACAAAAAGAAGCAAAAGACTGTCCCTGTCCTCAAGGAGTTCACACTCTAGGGGAAAAGGTACCATGCAAGCAAATACATAGACATGAACTATATTTGAGATAAATGGGAAATAATTAACAGAGAGAAGGCACTGAATGTTCATAGGAAGGCTTCCTATGGTTCTTCAAATCCTCCATCTAAAGCTGGAAAGAGCTTCAGAAGTCATCTTGCCTAACCCCTTGAATTGACAGGTGAGGAAACCAAGGGAGATTGTGTCCTCCCCTTTAAGTAACAGAGTCAGAAGCCCCAGCAAATCTTCTGATTCCAGTGATTTTCCCCCCTTATACTACACTGCCTCAATCAATCTTTCTTATGGTCCCACAACTATACCACACCTGAGAATAATCAAACCACTCCTTGTGGTCAGCCACAAGAGAATTATAATCTTTGGTTGGCATTAGTCTCTATCATTCCTCTTTTTTCCCCTTTAAATTCCATTTGCAAGAAAATGTCTTTATGGAAAAAACAAGAAGAAAAACAGTTAAGCCCTCATTGGTTCAGTTTTTACATTTGCTCACAGGAGCCAGTGTACAACGGACCCTCCTGGGACCAGAGAGAGAGAACAAGCTGCTCTCTCCACCACCACATCAATCACTCCCTATTTCACACCCACACTACACAATGGCTGATACAGACAGACTAAGACAAAAAATTCAACCTTGGCATTTACCACACAACAGCCAGCCCACCTGCAGTCATTTAGAGTACAGCCTCACTCTGCTGCCCCTCCTTCTGGAGCTCAGACAGCTATTAAGCAATGTAGGAGATCAATGATATGACACCAGAGTTGGAGAGAGGCAGATTCATGTCCAATACAAGGGAAAGTACCCTAATAATAACCATAACTCACATATCTATAGAACTATGTTTTCAAACTGCTTGGAGTCAGGAACATCTGATCCTATTTCAAACACTGAACTACCTATGTGACCACTCTAAGACTCAGTTTCTAATAAATGAGGATGTGGGATTCAATGACTTCTAAGGTCTCTCCCAGCCTTAACAAGGATCTATACCATGAATTCTAGTGGGTTCAAATCCTGGTTCAGACACTGATTAGCTGTATGACCCTATGAATATCACATAATGTCTCTGAATCTCAATTTCCTTATCTATAAAATGGAAGGGGGGGGAGAATTGATTCAGTGACCTCTAAGTTCCACCCAGACTCAAATCTATAATCTCATGGAAATCTTATGAGATATGTAGGGAGGACCAGAACCTCTGGTTTAAGGGTTTGCCAAACCCTTTCAGGGATGTTCATCTCACCTTTGGTGTCCACCTTCGCCCAATTACCACCTGTGGCCCCAAGAAACTGTAGCATGTATGGCAACCACTCCCTGGACAAAAAACATTTAGGGAGATAGGTTGAGGGTAATCATCAGGCATCAAACCCTTTGGAGTTTGGGGGAGAAGATTCAGAGACCTGAACATGATCATTTTATTTAAATATTTGAAAGACAGTCATGTGGTTGAGGGATGAGCCTTGTTCTGTCTGTGCCCAGAAGATAGAACAAGAGACCAGAGAGGAAGAGGAAAAGAGTCAGTTTAGAGCAGATGTAGGGAAAACTTTCTGACAATGAAAAGACTGAGCTGCCCAAAAAAGGCAGAAGGGCTCCCCCTGTTTGGAAGGCTGTCTTCAAGCAGCAGTCCAGGACCACTTGTCAGTTATGTTATAGTAGAGAGTCTTCTCATTTGCAGCTTGAATTACATAGTTTCTCAGACACAATCCAAATTGGAAACTGTGATTTGGATCTGGAAAGGAGAGCATCCACATATCTGGAACATTTTATAGAGGCTTCCTACCCTCTACCCTTAAGATTCTGTGACTTTATGTGTCATTTTATGTCTCTCTGGCATATACATCCATATATGCATTAAATTTGTGCATAATATTTATTATAATGTGTATAATATTTGACAAAGAATGCTCCAGTCAAAAAGATTGTCCTCAGGGAGTTCAAAATCTCATGGGGAAGAACATGAAAATCGCTAAATATATGTGTCTCACACACACACACACACACACACACACACAGCCCAACATACAGCTGTAATCCCTTCACCATCACAACTTTCCCCCATTGGGGTTTGTTATATTGAAAGTCAGCATAAGGAATTGAATGGGAATTTTTTTGGGGGGGGAAGTTTTATGGAAGCCACTGATGACACATGAAGGTCAGCAGATGACACAGAGCCTATGAACAAAAATTTTATAATAAGGTACTGTAAGCACCTCAGAAAAGGAAAAAAATCAGACTTCTGTCATATGAAAGGAGGGCCAAAAGGTTTTACTTGGATTTCCAGATCACTGGGCTCTATCCCCCTATCCCCAGCAATGTTGAAGGAATAGCAATGAAGCAACCATGATGTAAGAGAAAGATTCAGGGGTAAGAAAATTTGAGTTCATATTCTGAATTTGCCCCTAATTAGTAATGTGACCTTGAATTATCTGGGGTTCCCCAAGAGAAGACTAGCTTCACCAGAAGATGAACAATCAAGGCATAATTAGTAAGGAAGGACATAGAGTGTGAGAGGTTATTTGGGAGGATGACACTCCCCAAGAGTGGGCTTCCCAAAGGAAGATGAAGCAACTCAACTAAGTAGAAGGTGGACACAGGAAGAAGTGGGAAGGCTTGGGGTGTGGGGGTTAGCTTACATAGCAGGGATGAGATAATGGGAGATATGTTGATGACGACTTCTGGCCAAGATGGCGGAGAGAAGACAGGCACAGTTCTAAAGTCTCCTGATCTTTTCCCATCTATCATATGAAATAAACCTCTTAACAGAAATCTGACCCACAAAACCCAGAAAGAAAAGCTAGGAGAAAGAACATCTACCTCAGGATTTGTCTCCTGCAGCAGCATTGGACGAATTCGGCGGGTGAGTCTGGGCTCAGAGGGAGGATCAGGCCTGGATCAGCCAGATTAGCAGCTGAATTGGAGCCGGGAGTCTGAGGGCCCAACCTGTTGGATCAGCAGTGGGGCTAGACAGGGGCTTGAGTCAACTAGGGAGCAGAGGCACTGGTGTTGGTGCTGTCCCTCTGGAGCTTGCCGACAGGGCTGGGGGGAGAGTTCCAGTGCAGGAGAGCTGCGGACACCATCCCTGGGCTCCTCTGGTCTGAGGAACTCAAGAGTCCATGCCTCCATTACAGCTAAGGCCTCTTCCCAGAACAAACTATTGCAAACTAATTCTGCCTCAGGCTTAGGTGTATGTGCAGAAGAACCAGCCCAGCTGATAATCGAGAGAAAAAAGAGATGACCTCAGACCAGGGTAAAGAGCACTATTGATTGAAGGCAAAAGAATTGAATAGCTCCAACTCCTCCCTTCAAGCAAAGGGAGAAGGCCTCAATCAAGGTCACAAACACTCCAGAGAAAGCAACCAACACCTCCTACTGGCCAGCCAGAGAAATTGCACTCAGTGAGTAAAGCCTTTACCGATTCCAAGCCTCTGTGAACCAGCCCCTCCCCAATTCAAGGTCTTAGCAAAATGAAGTAGGGTCAGCGAAAAGGTGGATCCATAGAAAAATTCTTGGAAAGGAAAGACCCTAACTCAGAAAGATCTAGAACCTCTGAAGAGAATACAATCTGATCTTCAGCACAGAAAGACTTCCTTGAAGAAATAAGAAAGGAGCTTAAAAATCAACTGGAAAATTTGGGAAAGACAATACCTTGCAACAGGAAAACAAATCCTGAGAAAATACAATTGGACAAATACAAAATGAGACTAAATCTCTCACATCATCAATTGGACAAATACAAAAATGAGAATAATTCTCTAAGTTCCTCAATTGCGCAAATGCAAAAAGAAAATAATTCTCTCAAAATTTCAATTGGTCAAATGGAAAGCTCTTTCAAAAGTAGAATTGACCAATTGGAAAAGGAGTTGCAAAAGGTTAATGAAGAAAACTACTCCCTAAAAAAAAAAAGAATGGAGTCTGCAGAAACTAATGACTCCATGAGACAGCAAGAGCCAGTTAAACAAAATCAAAAATTAGAAAAAAATAGAAGAAAATGTAAAATACCTCATCAACAAAACCACTGACCTCGAGAATAGATGAAGGAGGGGCAACCTGAAAATTATAGGACTTCCTGAAAACATTGAAGAGAAAAAAAGCCTGGACTTAATATTACAGGATCAAGTGATGGAAAACTGCCCTGATATCATGGAACTGGAAGGCAAAGTAGTTATTGAAAGAATACATCAGGGGCAGCTAGGCGGTGTAGTGGATAAAGCACAGGCCTTGGAGTCAGGAGTACCTGGGTTCAAATCTGGTCTCAGACACTTAATAATTACCTAGCCGTGTGGTCTTGGGCAAGCCACTTAACCCCATTTCCCTTCCAAAAAAATAAAAAAAAATACATCAATCCCCTCCAGAAAAATATCCTAAAATGAAAACACCAAGGAATGTTGTGGCCAAATTCCAGAACTATTGGATAAAAGAGAAAATCCTGCAAGCAGCCTGAAAGAAACAATTTAAATATCAAGGAGCCACAGTAAGGATCACACAGGACCTGGCTGCATCAACATTAAGGAATCAAAGGGCCTGGAATGAGATATTTCGAAGAGCAAGGGAGCTTGGAATGCAGCCAAGAATATACCTTCCTGAAAAACTGAGCCTTCTCTTCCAGGGAAAAAGATGGACATTTAATGAAATGGAAGAATTCCAAAAATTTCTGATGAAAAGACCAGAGCTAAACAGAAAATTTGGACATCAAACAGGAGGTTCAAGAGACACATGAAAAGGTAAAAAGAAAAAGGGGGGGTAAAAGGGAAAAAAACTGCTATCCAGTAAGTTGAAACTGGCTATATCTCAGCATGGGGAGAAAAAGAGATTCTCATAAATCTTGAGAATTGTAACTCTAACAGAGAGAATATACCTAGCCAGAAATGATGGACATTCATGATCTATCCATGAGATTGCTATCTAATGGGATATAACTAGTTTTGACCCTACTTGGGACAAAGACTCTAATAACTCTCAAGAATTTTAACTCTATTAGATAGAATATACTTAACTAGAAGTGACAGACACTCAGAATTTTCTATGACTCAGATAGAATGATCTAAAAAACACTACCACCTTAAAAAGGGGGACAGGAAAGAGATGGGAAGAGGGAGGGGATTGAATGGGGTAAATCTCATTACACTAAGAGGTACAAAAAAACTATGGTAATAGAAGGGAAGAAGGAAGCAGATGAGAAACACCTGAAACTTCTTCTCATCAGACTTGGCTTAAGTCAATCTACACATACTCAGTTAACTTATAAAACATCTAACCTTTCAAGTATTAAAAAAGGAAAAGGAGGAGCAGCTAGGTAACGCAGTGGATAAAAGCACCGGTCCTGGAGTCAGGAGTACTCAAATCTGGTCTCACACACTTAATAATTACCTAGCTGTGTGGCCCTGGGCAAGCCACTTAACCCCATTGCCTAGCAAAAACCTAAAAAAGGTGGGGGGGAAGGAGGAAAGGGAGTGGGGAAAAAGGGGGAACTAAGAAAAGGAAGGGAAGGGAAAAGGGAAAAAGGGAAAGGGGAAAGAAAGGGGAGGGGTGATATAGGAGGGTAAACACACTGAAGGGGGTGGTATTCAGAAACAAAATACTGGGGAATATGGATAAAGGGGGGGAAGGGGGGAAATACAAACAGAGGGAAGATAACACAGAGGGCAATAAAGAATTAGTAATCATAACTTTGAATGTGAATGAGATGAACTCTCCCTTAAAACATAAGCAAATAGCAGAGTGGATTAAAAACCATAATCCTACAATATGCTGTTTACAAGAAACTCATTTGAAGCAGAGATACATATAGAATAAAGGTAAAAGGTTGTAGCAAAATATATTTTGCTTCAGCTGAAGTAAAAAAAGCAGGGGTAGCAATCCTTATCTCACACAAAGCAGCAGCAAAAATAGATAGCGTTAAAAGAGATAAGGAAGGAAACTTTATCCTTCTAAAAGGTACCATAGACAATAAAGTTATTTCAATACTGAATATATATATTGACAGCATCCAAATTCTTAGAGGAGAAGCTGAAAGAACTACAGGAAGACATAGACAGCAAAACTCTACTAGTGGGAGACCTCAACCTCCCGCTATCAGATCTAGATAAATCGAATCATAAAATAAACAAGAAAGAAGTTAAGGAGGTAAATAGATTGTTAGAAAAATTAGATATGGTAGACTTATGGAGGAAACTGAATGGGGATAGAAAGGAATATACCTTTTTCTTTGTAGTACATGGAACTTATACAAAAAATTGACCATGTACTAGGACATAAAAACCTAATGATCAACTGCAGAAAGGCAGAAATAGTGAATACATCTTTCTCAGATCACAATGCAATAAAAGTCATATGCAATACTGGGCCAAGGAGATATAGACCCAGAACAAATTGGAAACTGAATAACCTCATTTTTAAAAAATGGGTGGACCAAAAAGCAAATTATAGAAAGAATTAACCATTTTATCCTAGATAATGATAATAATGAAACAACATACCAAAACCTATGGGATTCATTCAAAGCAACTCTCAGGGGATATATTATAGCTTTAAATGCTTATGTGAATAAATTGGAGAAAGAGGAAATCAATGAACTAAACATGCAACTAAAAAAATTAGAGAAAGAACAAATCAAAAATCCCCAATTAAATACCAAATTAGAAATTCTAAAAATTAAAGGAGAAATGAATAAAATTGAAAGCAAAAAACTATTGAATTAATAAATAAAACCAAAAGTTGGTATTCTGAAAAAACCAATAAAATTGATAAACCTCTGGTCAATTTAATTTAAAAAAAGAAAGAAGAAAACCAAATTGCTAGTATCATAAATGAAAAAGGTGAACTCACCACCAATGAGGAGGAAATTAAAGTAATAATTCAAAATTATTTTGCCCAACTCTATGCCAATAAATTTGACAATCTAAATGAAATGGATGAACATTTACAAAAATGTAAGTTGCCCAGGTTAAATGAAGAAGAGATTAAATACCTAAACAACCCTATCTCAGAAAAAGAAATTCAACAAGCCATTATTGAACTCCCTAAAAAAAAAATCTCCAGGGCCTGATGGAGTCACAAGAGAATTCTACCAAACATTTAAGGAACAATTGGTTCCAATTCTATATAAACTCTTTGGAAAAATAGGGAAAGATGGAACTCTGCCTAACTCTTTCTATGAAACCAATATGGTGCTGTTACCTAAACCAGGAAGAGTTAAAACAGAGAAAGAACATTATAGACCCATTTCCTGATGAATATAGATGCAAAAATCTTAAATAAAATCTTAGCAAAACAATTACAAGTTATCACTAGGATAATACATTATGATCAAGTAGGAATGCAGGGTTGGTTCAATATTAGGAAAACTGTTAGTATACTCAATTATATCAACAACAAACCTATCAGAAATTATATGATTATATCAATAGATGCTGAAAAAGCTTTTGACAAAAATACAGCATACATTCCTACTAAAAACACTAGAGAGTGTAGGAATAAATGAACTGTTCCTTAGAATAATTAGCAGTATCTATCTGAAACCATCAACAAGCATTATATTCAATGGGGAGAGGCTAGAGGCATTCCCAATAAGATCAGGGTGAAACAAGGGTGCCCATTATCACCACTACTATTCAATATTGTATTAGAAATGTTAGCTTCAGCAATTAGAGAAGAAAAAGAAATTGAAGGAATTAGAATTGGGAAGGATGAGACAAAACTCTCACTCTTTGCAGACGACATGATGGTCTACCTAGAGAATCCCAAGAAATCATCCAAAAAAACTACTGGAAACAATTAGCAATTTTAGCAAAGTTGCAGGTTATAAAATAAACCCTCATAAATCCTCAACTTTTCTATATATGTCTAGCAAGATACAGCAGGAAGAGCTAGAAAGAGAAATCCCATTCAAAGTAACCTCAGACAATATAAAATACTTGGGAGTCTATTTGCCAAGACAGACTTAGAATCTTTTTGAAAACAATTATAAAACCCTTCTCACACAAATTAAATCAGATTTAAATAACTGGGCAAATATCAACTGCACATAGATAGGTAGAGCTAATATAATAAAAATGACAATTCTACTAAAACTAAACTATCTGTTTAGTGCCCTACCAATCAAAATTCCAAAAAATTACTTTAATGAGTTAGAAAAAAATGTAAGTAAATTCATATGGAGAAATAAAAAGTCAAGACTTTCCAGGAGCTTAATGAAAAAAAGTGCAAAAGAAGGTGGCTTAGCCCTACCTGATCTAAAATTATATTATATAGCATCAGTCATCAAAACTGTTTGGTATTGGCTAAGAAATAGAGTGGTGGACCAGTGGAATAGACTAGGTGTAAAAGCAGGAGATGATTATAGTAATCTGCTGTTTGATAAACCCAAAGAGTCCAGCCATTGGGATAAAAATGCCCTCTTTGACAAAAACTGCTGGGATAATTGGAAGTTAGTATGGAAGAAACTTAGATTAGAGACATGTTGATGAGGGGCAATAACTCAGAACACTTAAATCTTTCAGTATAGGGCAGGGACCATTGTCTTGTTGATAGAGTTTCTAGCAGGGACAAGGTATTTAACTTAAAGTTCATTGACCTCCATCTCAATAGCTTGAAGGGTGGGATGAGAAGATGCATGGTCAGTATAGAGGGAACAAATTAATTACAAAACATATTTCTCTGTCCAATATTTCCCCTACTGCATTCCCTCTCAAAACTATTTAGGACCAAATTCATTTGAAAGAGGAAAAGGTCTCTTTTCTTCTGAAACTCCTTCTATCATTATCCCTATATCATGCTTCTTCTCTGGCTGCCATTTTCACTCCACCTTTCTCTCCCCTCACTTCATTTCCTATCCCTTGTGTATCAGATCATAACTCAGGACAGAGAGGTCCTCTGTGGGGAATTTAAATATTCAGCCAATCTACAGAAAAGCTTGAGATGGGAAACCCTGAACCATATCGACCTTAGATGAGGTTTTCAATCTGATCTTATATTTCTCCCAACCATTTATCTCTCTAGATAGAGCAAAACTTAGCATTTAAATATGTTCTTTTTCCCTCTAAGCAGACGTTCTTAGACTAGGAGAATAATAGTGTTGTCTTTGTATGTAGTTATCCCCAATTCCAAGATACACCCCCAGCCTAAGAGGAAAGAATAAATAATAGGGCAGAAAGAGTTCTTATTTTTTCTTTGTAATGATTTCAAAAGCAGAAAAACTGGTGACAGTTAAAGTCTCTTTAATATTGCAGACACATAACAGCAGTAACAGACTTTAGTACTGACAATCCTTTCAAAAATCTGTGATGTTAATAAAGACACAGAATAAAAGTTATTAGATCCTGAATTTTTATGAAGACTTTTTTTTCTGAGAAACTGCAGCTCTCAAAGTTGAATTCTATTCTTCCTAATGCCTCAATCTTTCTCCCTAGAGCAAAGTTAGCTATTGAAAGAAGGTGCCTCAATTTTTCTGTCTCCCTCTGGACTATGTTTGTTAGCCACAATTAGACTAACTCTTCAATGGAAGGACTCCAGCTGCCTTCCAGTAGTCAGTGAGCCATGGTAAAATAGGAATGAATGAGAGAGAGAGAGAAAGAGAGAGAGAGAGAGAGAGAGAGAGAGAGAGAGAGAGAGAGAGAGAGAGAGAGGAAAGGATGTTATCCACTAAGTATTCTAATCTTGAACCATGATCCTGCTTTGCAATGAATAGCTTTTTTTTGGCAAGGTAAGTGACTTGCCCAAGGTCACACAGCTAAATTATTATTAAGTGTCTGAGGTCAGATTTTAACTCAGGTCCTCCAGACTCCAGGGCCAGTGCTCTATCCACTTCGTCACCTAGCTGTCCCCACTGAATAGTTTAAAAAAATACTGCACTTGTAAATTCTCAGTGTAGTGAGCTCCATAGGAACTCCTTTGACCAGTGCAGATTATCACTTTTTCTAAAGTTTATGGTCCTAGAGAGTTGCCATATTGGGAGATATGGGGGGATTAGCAAGGGAGGAAAAGGGGGAAGTGGGCTTTGAGAGACTGAGTGGTTTGCCCTGGTAAATTCTTGGTTTTCAGACTAGCAGTCTAGCCATTACCTTATCCATTATTTTCTATTGACTAATTCTCTGAATGGTCTATGTTATTTTAACTAAATTGTTTAGCCTTCCTAGGACTTAGTATCCTATTTTGATGAATAAAAGTGGGTGTGTTCCCTAAAGATCATTTTGTCCAAGACTTGTCATTTTGACAAATACCTTTGCTCATTTCACAGAGGAGAAAATTGAGGATGAAAAAAGTGAAGACTTGTTGGAAGTTAGTTTGTGGCACTACACAGATTAGAACCCTTGTAAACTATTTCCCTCAACTCTTTTGTACTAGACTAGCTGCATGCCAATCTCTATGAGTATTTTATAGGAATATTGAAGAAACTGCAATGCTAATCCCTCTGAGCTCTTCTCTGAAAACCTTTCTTTGAATCTGCATTAAGAATTAACAGGTCAAAATTTCACATTTTCAGAATTCTAAGGTGCACCTAACAAAGTAAACTCTGAAAACATATAAATCTCCATAGAAGAAACTGAATTGTTTAATACATATTTGAATAGATTTTTTTCCTAGTCATGAGTAAGAATGAAAGGTTAACAAAGTTCTAATTAATCAAAAGTCATTGTCTGTGAGCTAATCCTGAAAGCACCATTGCACCAAAAGTAGAAATTGTAAACTAATTGTATAATGTTTTAAATTTTTCAGAACCTCATTCAAATACTAATTCCAGGCTTCACAACTTCAGGAAAATAATGAGAAAATTCGGGAAGAGTTCAGAGGAGAGTCCCTAAAACAATTAAGGAGTTAGAAAATGAGAGTTATGGTTTGAGATCATTTAGTCTAAAGAAGGGTGGCTAGGTGGCACAGTGAATAGAATGCAGGATCAGGAGTCAGGAAGGTTCATATTCCTTAGTTCAAATCTAGCCTCAGATACCTACTAGTTGTATGACCCTGAGCAAGTCACTTAATCCTGTTTGCCTCAGTTTCCTCATCTGTAAAATGATCTGGAGAAGGAAATATCCACTTTCTTTGTCAAGAAATCCCCAAACAGGCAGCCAGGTGGTGCAGTGGATAGATTACCAGCCCTAGAATCAGGAGGCCCTGAGTGCAAATCTGATCTCAGACATTTAGTAATTGCCTAGCTGTATGATCTTGGGCAAGCCACTCAGCCCTCACAAAAAAAAAAAAGAAAAGAAAAGAAAAGAAAACTAGCAAATGGGATCATGAAGAGTCAAACAAATCTGAAGAAGATTTTTATGAAATTAGACTTCATTTTTATGTAAATTTTAAGACTGATTAATTCCTGTCTATCTCTAAAGGAAGAATTAAAGGGAAATAATATTAAACTTCAATAAAAATAGCTTAATCAATCAATATATGTACTATATGCTAAGCACTTTGCCAAGTGTTGGGAATACAAAAAGAAGCAAAAGACAGTCTTTGCCCTCAAAAAGCTTACAATCTAATTTAGATAAAATACAAAAAAGAGGGGAATTACATGTTTTAATTTTGCATGCTATTGTGTGATTACAATCTTTTTCTGGACTAAAAAGATTTTGCAGAAAATTAAGACAATGCTGAAAGCAACAGGTCCTTTTATTTGACATGTTTTAAAGAAAGGGAAGGCTATATGCCTTCATTGGAAAAACACAAAAAGAACTGAAAATAGTGGCAAACTTTGACAGTTACTTCCATGAAAACTCTATTATGTATTTTTAAAAGAAAATAAACTTTAGGAGACAGCTAGGTGATGAAGTAGATAGAGCACTGGGCCTGAGATCAGGAACACTCACCTTTCTGAGTTCAAATCTGGCCTTAGGAAGATGGCAGAGAAAAAGCTCAGGACTCACCTGAGCTTTTGCCACAGCCTCTCTAAATAACTTTAAATAATGCCTCAAAACACATTCTGGAGTGGGAGAACTCACAGAAAGACAAGATAAAACAATTTTCCAGCCCAAGACAACTTAGAAGGTGGTCAGGAAAGGTCTACTGCACAGGGTGCAGTCCAATTCAGGCCATGCCCCCAAAATCAGTAGTGGCAGAGGTGGTAGTAGTTTCTGGACCTCTCAGTCCACAGACAATAACAGATTACAAAAGGAGATTACAAAGGTCCAATGCAGACACTAGGGTTAGGATTTTGTTGCATTGCCCATGCTTGGATTTGAGTCACAGTCTATAGCATAGAGCTTGTGGCCAGAAAGAAACTGAAACTCTAGTCACAATTCCAGGGCAGAAAAGAGTGTTTGTGGCTGCTCACAGACCACAGCACATGCCAGGAGAATAATAAACACATCTTTCCCTAGATCATACCACCTTGAAAGAACTGGAAATTTACAGGTCCCCAGAATCATCTCTGAAAACAGCTATACAAAAAAAACCTGAAGCTTGGAACAGTGCCCCTTCCATTCCAAAAGTAGTTTCTAACAACTAGAGAGTGAAAAGTAAGAATAGACTGAAAAATGAGCACAGCAGAAAAAGATTTTTAACATAGAAAGTTACTATGGTAACAGGGAAGGTCAAAATACAAACTCAGAAGAAGACAGCAAAGTCAAAACCATTTTATCCAAAGGCCCCCCAAAAAAGTATGAATTGTCTCAGGCTAAGGAAGAATTCAAAAAGGATTTTGAAAATCAAATAAGAGAAGTAAAGGAAAAGTTGGAAAGTTAAATGAGAGTGATGTAAGTAAATCTTGAAAAAGAGTCAAAAGTTTGGTAAAGAAGACACAAAAAATACTGAAGAAAATAATACCTTAAAAACCAGAATAGGTCAAAAGGTAAAAGAGGTGCAAAAATTCAATGAGGAGAAAAATGCCTTGAAAATCAAAACTGACCAAATGAGAAAAGAGAACAAAAATTCATAGAAGAGAAGAACTCCTTAAAAAGTAGAATTGATCAAATGGAAAAAGAAGTGCAAAAGCTCAAAATTAGAACTGAGAGCAGCTAGGTGGCACACTGGGGCAGCTAGGTTGCACAATGGATAGAGCACCAGCCCTGTAGTCAGGAGTACCTGAGTTCAAATTGGGCCTCAGACACTTAATAATTACCTAGCTGTGTGGCCTTGGGCAAGTCACTTAACCCCATTTGCCTTGCAAAAAAACCTATAAAAAATTAGAATTGGGCAAGTAGAAGCTAATGACTTTAAGAGAAATCAAGAAAAAATAAAACAAAATCAAAAGAATAAAAATAATAGAAGAAAGTATGAAATATCTCAATGGGAAAACAACTGACCTGGAAAATAGATCCAGGAGAGGTCATTTAAGAATTATTAAACCAGGACAGCTAGGTAGTATAGTAGATAGAGCACCAGCCCTGAAGTCAGGAAGACCTGAGTTCAAATCCAGATTCAGGATAATTAATAATTACCTAGCTATGCGACCGTGGTCAAATCACTTTGAGATCATTTAGTCTAAAGAAGGGTGGCTAGGTGGCCCAGTGAATAGAATGCAGCATCAGGAGTCAGGAAGATTCATAACCAAAAAACAAAAAAAAAGAATTATTGGACCACCTGAAAGCCATGACAAAAAAAAAAAGAGCCTAGACATTATTTTTCAAGAAATTATAAAGGAAAACTGTCCTGATATTCTAGAATCAGAGGATAAAATGTGTGGAAGAAGACACCAGGGAGGTGATACCATGACAAGCATATGAACTAGATTTGAGTAAGGTGGAGCTGCTATATCACCAGCCCCACTTTCTCCTCCAGAGCCATCTGGATCCAGTGGCCAATTATGAATCAGGATGAATGGAGATGGTTCAAGATGCAAGGCAATCAGAGTTAAGTGTCTTGCCCAGCATCACACAGCTAGTTAGTGTCAGTTGTCTGATACCAGATTGGAATTCCTGTCCTCCTGACTCCAAGTCCAGTGTTCTATCTATCCATTGTGTGTGGACTTGGAGTCAGGAGGACAGGACAGCCACCCAGCTGCTTAGACAGGGTAAAATAGAAATTAAAAGAATCCACTAATCACTTTCTAAAGGAGATTCCAAAATGAAAACTGCCTAGGAATATTCCAGAGCTCCCAGGTCAAGGAGAAAACATCACAAGCAGTCAAGAAGAAAAAAATTCAAATATTTTGGAGTCATAATCAGGATAACCCAAGATTTAGCAGTTTCTATATTGAAGGGCTGGAGGTCAAAAGAGCTAAAATTACAACTAAGAATCACCTATTCAGTATCTGAGTATAATTGTTTAGAGGAGAAACATGAATATTCAATAAAATAGAGGACTTTCAAGAATTGGGGGTTTTGTTTTGTTTTGTTTTCTAGAAAGACTTTATTTATTTTGAGCTTTTTGAGTTTTACAATTTTTCTCCTATTCTTGCTTCCCTACCCCCTACCCCCACCCCCTCATAGAAGGTAGTCTGTTAGTCTTTACATTGTATACCTAGATCTAAGTTGAATGTGATGAGAGAGAAATCACATCCTTAAAGAAGAAAAATAAAGTATAAGAGATAGCAAAATTATATAATAATGTTTTTTGGGGGGCAGGGGTTCTGAAATTGAAGGTAATAGACTTTGGTCTTTATTCAAACTCCACATTTCTTTCTCTGGATACAGATGGTATTCTCCATCACAGATAACCCCAAATTGTCCCTGATTGTTGCATTGATGGAATGAGCAAGTCCATCAAGGTTGACCACCCCCCCCTCCATGTTTCTTTTAGGGTATGCAATGTTCTTCTGTTTTTGCTCATCTCACTCAGCATCAGTTCATGCAAATGCTTCCTGGCTTCCCTGAATTCCCATCCCTCCTGGTTTCTAATAGAACAATAGTGTTCCATGATATACATATACACCACAGTTTGTTAAGCCATTTCCCCAATTGAAGGACATTCACTTAATTAACAGGGCTGCTATGAATATTTTTGTACAAGTGATGTTTTTACCCTTTTTCATAATCTCTTCAGGGTATAGACCCAGTGGTATTGTTGGATCAAAGGGTATACACATTTTTGTTGCCCTTTGGGAGTAGTTCCAGACTGTTCTCCAGAAAGGCTGGATGAGTTCACAGCTCCACCAACAATGTAATAATGTCCCAGATTTCCCACATCCCTTCCAGCATTGATCATTGTCCTTTCTGGTCATATTGGTCAGTCTGAGAGGTGTGAGGTGGTACCTCAGAGATGTTTTAATTTGCATTTCTCTAATAAGTAATGATTTAGAGCAATTTTTCATATGACTATGGATCGCTTTGATTTCCTCATCCTTAAATTGCCTTTGCATATCCTTTGACCATTTGTCAATTGGGGAAGGGCTTGTTTTTTTGAAAATTTGACTCAGTTCTCTGTATATCTTAGAAATGAGTCCTTTGTCGGAAATACTAGTTGTAAAAATTGTTTCCCAATTTACTTTTGAGCATTGTTAATGAAAAGACCAGAGTTGAACAGAAAATTTGACTTTCAAATGCAAGACTCAAAAGAAACACAAAAAGGTAAACAGGAAAGAAAAATCATAAGAGTCAAACTTAAATCAGTAGGTTAAACTATTTACATTTCTAGATGATATTTGTAATTCAAAAAAACTTTCTCATTATTAGGGAAGTTAGAAGGAATATATGTAGAGAGAGATAAAAGGCATGGGTGTGAGATGAATATGATGGGATAATTATTTTTAAAAATAAAATTGTGTGAGAAAGAAGAATGCTCTGGGAAAAGGGGAAAGGAAGAAATAGAATAGAGTAAATTATCTGACATAAAAGAGGTACAAAAGAACTTATACAGTGGAGGGAAATTGACTCAGAGAAGAATAACATATGCATTCAGTTGGGTAAAGAAATCTATCTTACCATTCTGGAAAGTAGGAAGAATAGGGGGAGGGAGAGAGGGAAGGGGTGGGGGGAAAGAGAGAGAGAGAGAGAGAGGTGCTGATTGAAAAGAGGGCAGATTGGAGAATGTAAAAGTCAAAAGTAAAACACTTTTGAGAATATATAGTATGAAATGATTGAGAATAGGATAAATAGGAAGAAATAGAGTGGAAGGGAACATAGTTAATAATCATAATTGTGAAAAAAATTTTGTAACAACTTTCTCTGATAGACATCATTTCTCAAATATGTAGAGAAAGGAGTCAAATTTATAAAAAGAAGAGTCATTCCACAATTGATTAATGATCAAATGATATGAATAAGAAGTTTTCGGACAAAGTAATCAAAGCTAACTAAAATGGTATGAAAAATGCTCTAGGGGCAGCTAGGTGGTGCAGTGGATAGAGTACTGGCCTTGGAGTCAGGAGTACCTGAGTTCAAATCTGGCCTCAGACACTTAATAATTACTTAGCTGTGTGGCCTTGGGCAAGCCACTTAACCCCATTGCCTTAGAAAAATCTAAAAAAAAAAATACTCTAAATCATTATTGATTAGAGAAATGTAAGTTAAAATAACTCTGAACTACCAATCCATACCTATCAGATTGGCTAATATGACAAAAAAGGAAAATGACAAATTTTGGAATGGATGTAAGAAAATTGAGACATTAATGCACTATTGGTGAAGTTGTATGCAGATGCAACCATTCTGTGGAACAATTTGTAACTATGTTCAGAGAGTTATAAAACAATGCATACAGAGCTATAAAACAATGCATACCTTTTAACAAAGTGATACCACCACTATGTCTATATGGCAAAGAGATAAAAAAAAACAAATAGTAAAAGAACCTGTGTGTGTGTGTATAGCAACTTTTTTCTGGTAGCAAAGAACTGGAAATTGAGGGGATATTCATCAACTGGGAATCCTTGAACAAGTTGTGATATACATATATACATATATATATATATAATATATAATATATAATATATAATATATATTATATATATAAAAATAATTGGGATAGAATATTATTGTACTACAATAAATGAAAAGCTGGATACTCTCAGAAAAACCTGGAAAGACTTACCTGAACTGATGCACATTGAAATGATCAGAATAAGAACATTGTACACAATATCAACAATATTTTATGGTGATCAATTGTGATCATCATTTTAGTTATTCTCAATGATACAAGATAATTCAAAGAACTTAATGAAGAAATATGTTATCCATATACAAAGAATGAACTAATGGGGTCTGAATGCAGATTGAAGCATACTTTTTCTTTGCTTTTGTTCTGTTTTCTTTCACAACATAACAAATGTGGAAATAATGTTTCACATAACTGTACATGTAAAACCTATATCAAAATGCTTGCCTTTTTAATGGGATGGAGGAAGGAAAGAGAGAGAATTTAGAACTCAAATTTTTTTATAAATGGTAAAGATCATTTTGCATGTGATTGGGGGATTGCATCAAATACGAGGTTGCACATGTACCTCTATCAAATTGTTTGCCTTCTCAAGGAATGGGGGAAGGGAGGGAGAAAGTATAGCATTTAGGACTTTAATTTTTTTTTTAGAATAAATGTTAAAAATTGTTTTTTGCAGGTAATTAAGGAAAAAATAAAATATCTTTTTTTAAAATCTGGCCTCAGGCAATAACTGTGTGACTATGGGCAACTCAACCCTGTTTGCCTCAGTTGTTCAACTGTAAGATGAGCTAAAGAAAGAAATGTCAAATCACTTCACTATCTGTCAAGAAAACCTCAAATGGGATCACAAAGCATTGGGCATGACCAAACAAACAACAAACTCTTAGAGAGAATTTGTTTTCCAGGAAGAGTTAACTAGCATGACTGTAGAGAGACTGTGAGGAATGGAAAGAAAGGACTAAGAAAACTTTCTGGAGAGACTGACTTTCATGCCATCTTTAAGAAAGACTGAAGAGGCATAAAAGAGAGAACTGAGTTTACCTCTTATCCTGTGAGGAAATATGCTGTAGAGGGGTATACTTAAACAGAATTCTTAAGAAACTTGACTGTTGGGGTAGCTAGGTGGCACAGTGGATAGAGCACCAGCCCTGGAGTCAGGAGGACCTGAGTTCAAATCCAGCCTCAGACACTCAATAATTCCCTAGCTGTGTGACCTTAGGCAAGTCAATTTTGCTTAATCCCATTGCCTTGAGAGAGAGAGAGAGAGAGAGAGAGAGAGAGAGAGAGAGAGAGATTTGGCTGTCCTGAGAAAGCTGAAGTGAACTATGGTTTCATTTTCTGGGAGGAATTAGCAGTTACCACTAATGGTTAGAGATTACTCTGACAATGATCTTTTTCACCAGATACATTAGTGGAACACTTAATTGTCTTTATATTATTTGTTAAATTGTTAATAAATTGTGAAACCAGTGATATGAATACCCTTCTTTCTTATATATAAACAATTATTTTTATTGAAGTTTAATATTATTTTCCCCCTATTCTGCTCAATTATCCTCTCTCTCTAGGAGAAAAAGAAAGTATTGATAACAGCCCTACAGAAAGTAGGGTGTGTTTTTATTATTTTATTCACAGAACAATCTTAAATACCAAGAACATTTGATATTCTTGTGCTAGCTCAGCAAAATGTAGGGTTTTTTGGAAGGGCATCCAACTTGGAGTCTCTCAATATCTTGTCTTCCTGAACATTAAATGATATGTTGCCTCCATCTCTTGCCCTTTCTAGCATCTTTACAAATCTTTCCTCACTCAATCTCAAAAGAAAGTGAGAATTCCAAAATAGCATCAGAGCAGGGAAAGTCATTTATTGCAATAATGTTTACTAGCAAGATGTCTGTCCTTAAGGAAATAAAAGAAGAATTTGTCAGCATTTTAGTGGGAAAGAGGGAAAACCTCAGGACAAACTATAATATAAGAAGTTTAAAAGATAAAATGATTTCTAGGACCAGCAGGCATGGGAGTAGTGCCCATTGCCACATTTGGAATCCTATGATTTGTCTGGATAAACTTGTTCAAAATTTGCTCAAAATTTTCCCAAATCCTATCATCAAGTTAGTAAACATTTATTAAGTGCCTACTATATGTGAAACATTGTACTAAGGGTTGGGAATACAAAGAAAGACAAAAGACAATCCCTGTTCTCAAAAAGGTCACAGTCTAATGAAGAAGGCATTATACAAACAACTATGGACAAATAATAAATATATTTGTGACCTACTTCCCTAAAAATTACTATAATCTCTCCCCCTTCCTCCCGTAACAACAGGGTTTTAGTCCACTCTTCCTTTCTATGTGTGTAGGCTCATCAGATAAGGCTTTAGGGTAGCATCATTGACAGCAGGAATTAGATTACCATAGAAACCCCCAGCTTTATTCTAGATGAGATCATGGAAACCCTGTTCCATGCTCTCGCCATCTTAAATAAAGTATCTGAAATCTAGGACTGCAGTCCTAGAGAGAGGTGCTTCCTAGAAACTAGAGGCACCTCTCTCTATTTCTCTTTCTCCTTTTCTTCCTATTTCAACTTTCTCATTTTTCATCTTCCATTTCCTTACAAGGGTTTATTAGAATATATGTATAGAACGGGTATTAGGGCAGCTAGGTGGCACAGTAGATAGAACACCGGCCCTGGAGTCAGGAGTACCTGGGTTCAAATCCGGTCTCAGACACTTAATAATTACCTAGCCATGTGGCCTTGGGCAAGCCACTTAACCCCATTTGCCTTGCAAAAACCTAAAAAAAAAATCAACTAGAACAGGTATAAACTTATCTAATCCCTTTATTTTACTGATGAGGAAATTAAGGTCCATGGAAAGTGACTAGTCCACAGTAACTAGGTGGCACAATACACTGAATCTGAAGTCAGGAAGATCTGGATTAAACTCGCTCCTCAGACATTTACAAGCCTGAGTGATCTTTGTCAAATTATCAACCTCTTGACTGCCTAGGTTTCCCTATATGAAAATGACTATCCAAAAGCTAGCTATTAAGAATGGTAATAAGAAACAGAGTCAAGATTTGAACTCAGCTCCCCTGAGCTGAATTCAGAACTCTTTCCATAGTGCCAGGAATTCATAGCCCTTTTTTTCATTTCCCTCTGCAGAGCTACAGAGACAAAGTTCCTTTCATCTAGAGGTATTCCAGACATCTTATATTTATCGTTCCATACACCTTATATGCATCAGATCCAAAATTATATTTGTTGAATCAATATATTTCAGTCCTCAGAGTCTTATACTCCTTATAGACTCTCATAGTCTTATTAGTCCTTATAGACTCTCATAGTCTTATAGTCCTTATAGACTCTCAATGAATCCATGAAAGTTAACAACACCTTCCACGGCATGTGGAATGCAAGAATGAGAAAGCATTTACTTTTAGTAAAAGGCTGTTACATTTCAGACATTGGGCTGATATCAAAGTTAGACAGTATCAGCCCTCAAGAAGTTTACAGTCTATTAGAGATAGACAACACATATAGGAATTAATAGGAAGGGAGATTTGGTCTGTAGAGTCAAAGGGATTGTTAATGAAGTTACATTCAGTTAATGATCATGCCTTTTGGAGTAGCAATAGTAGTTCTGACTAAATTCTGGTGGATGACTGAATAAGATGTGAAATCTAAGGATGGTGAGATAGAGTGAGTTAAATGAGTTTGCAATCACGCACCTATTAAGGACTGCCCTGATCAGGATGGAGTTTCAAAGCTGAGAGGAACAGATCCTGTGTGTGTGTGTGTGTGTGTGTGTGTGTACTTTATAAGTAGGCATATTTTTAAGATATGACAGCTAAGATTTGCATCTTGTTACTGATTTTATTGTTCAGAAAATCTAGTAGAGTCAAAAAGATCAGCTTGGCAGCAGGTCTTCATTAGGAGTGTATTTAGAGAACAAGATTCATTTGGAGAAAACTTTCTAGTAATTATTTCATCTTCTTGTCACTAAATTGAGTGGTTATTCATTTTTACACTAATTAAATACATGACAAAAATAGATTTAAAACAAAAAACATTAACAACAATTCATCACCTTTAATGGTACTACTTAAATACAAAATAGTGTTTTGGAACAAAGAATTCTTTTTTTGCTTAATTAGAGACAAATGGAATTTTAGAGTCCATGGTATATAAATAGGTGTCCATCTGCCCAAATATACAACTGCCAAAATTTTTTCTTCAACTGCTTCTTCATTTTCTTAAGTATTCTGGTGTCTATCAAGAATTTAATCAGCTCCCTCTTGTGGCTGGAAAAAAAACAACCTGGCAATCAAGGGTCTCTTGCTTTCCTAGCTCAGATTGTTTTATTCCTGGCATAGAGTAAGGTGAAAAAGTAGGGAAGGCCTTCCATCCTGCCAGGCCTCAGAATCATAGGCTTAGCACTGGAAAGGGCCTAAAAGGTCATCTAATTCAACCTCTAACAAGTTACAGATGAAGAAACTGAGTCTTAGAATAATAGTAATTTATTTAAGGTTAATAGAGCTACTAGTCAAGTGACAGAAATATAAATCAATCCGGATTCTTTCATTGAACTTTTCTAATTATAAGCTGTATACTTATTCACATATATGCTATGTTTATAGGACTCAAGAAGTCATTCTCCTTCCCACCACAGGAAAATTCTCCCTCACAATTCATGAAATTAAATTTCTACTTTCCAAATTCTTCTATTTAAAGATCTATTTGAGTTAGCAAACATAATCATAGATTTTAAAAATCTTTGGACATTTAAATAGGCTGTCACATTATTTAAAAATATGAATAAGTATCCTTTACCTTTCCAAGAATGCCACTCAGTCCTCCACATTCCTTCCTAATAACAAGGTGGACAAGATAGGGAAACAGGAATTTTAATGAATTAGAAATAAGGAAAGAAGGATGGGAAATTAAGCATGGAATACTTTATAGGAATGTACCTTTCTATAGATAGTCCTATAGGAAGCGTACCAGAAGAAAGAGTGCCTTAAAGGAAGAGTACCAGAGAAATAAAAGAAGGATTCAGGATGGTAGATTAGATACCAAAGAAGTAAAGATTATTTTGTAATCCATTGATGGCTTTCCCTAGCTTCAGAATTAAGCTATTCGAAGTTTGTTTGATGCATACCATGGTTCAGAAGCTATGCCAAGCACAGGAGATACAAAAAAAGAGGCAAAAGACAAGGAGTTTACAATCTAATGGGAAAATAGCACGCAAATATATGTAACACAAATTAAATACAAAATAAATAGGAAATGATGATGATGATGATGATGATGATGATAATGATGATGATGCTTTTCCTTCATTCTTAAAGAAGACCACGACATCAAGGAAGTGATGCCATGACAAGCAAGTGAATTAGATTTGGGTGAAGGGGTGCTATATTAAGTCATAGTTGTCAGATATGGATCAGGATGACTGGAGATGGCACTGGATGCAAAGTAGTCAAGGCTAAATGATTTACCCAAGGTCATGCCAAATTTAAACTCAGATCCTCCAGACTGCAAGATTGGAGTGCTCTATCCACTGTACCACCTATAATTAACATAGAGAAGTTACTAGAATTAAGAAGACCTGGGGAAGACTTTCTATAGAAGATGGGATTTTAGTTAGGGCTTAAAGGACATCAAGGAGGTCAGTAATCAGAGGGAAAGAGGAAGACTGTTCCAGGAATGAGGGACAGTCAGAGAGAATGTCCAGAGCCATGATTTGAATACCTTGGTCATGAAATAGTCAGGAGTCCAGTGTCACCAGATCAAGGAGTGCATACTAGGGAGTAAGATGCAAGAAGACTAAAGAGGCAGTTATGAAGGTTTTTCAATGCCAAAAAAGATCATTAGAGATAATGGGGAGTTCAAGATGGCTTCTAGGTTGTGAGTCTGGACTGAGAAGATGATGCTGCCCTCCAAAGTAATAAAGAATGAGGAAAGTGGTCTTTAGGGGGAAAGATAATGAGTTCAGCTTTGAACATATTGAATTTAAGATGCAAGATTGGAGGCTAGCAAAGGGATTGAGACGTAGAGATGGAAATTAAATCCTTTGGAGCTGATTAGATCACCAAGTAAAGTATATAGTATAAAGGGAGAAGAGAAGAAGTTCCAGGACATATCCCTGAGAGACACCTATGATCTGGAGAAGGATACAACAAAGGAGGAGCAGTTAAATAGATAGGAGCAAAACCAGGAGAAGGTGGTGTCCCAAAAACCTAGAAAGAAGAGTACCAGGTAGAGATCAACAGTGTGTAAGGCTGTGGAGAGATCATGAAAATGTGGACTGAGGAAAAGGCCAATGGATTTGGTAAATAAGAGATTATTAGTAACTTTGGAGAGAGAAATTTGGTGAAATGATAAAGTTGAAAGTCACATTGTAAAGAAGAGTGAGAGGAGAGAAGTAGAGGCTTCTTTTGTAGATGACCTTTTAGAGGAGTTTAGCTATAAAGGGCACAAGAGATAGAAAATGATAGCAGGAATGGAAGGATCAAGAGAGGGTTTTTTTCAGACTAGGATAGACATGGACATGTTTGTAAGCAGTAGGAAATAAGCCAAAGATATGGAGAAATTGAAAATAAGTGAAAATATGGGGATGATCTAGGGGATAAGCTATTGGAAGGGAAAGGACAGAATGGAATCACTTGAACAAGGGAGACAGGAGTAATGGGGGAAGAGTGGCAAAAGGCACAAAAGTAACAGAAGACGACGAAGAGAAGTGAGGGACATTATGGCAAATGGTCTTGGTTTTTTCTCTAAAATATGAGGCAAGATTCTCAGCTGAGAGAATGGAGAAAGGGAACACCATAGACAGTTTGAGGAGAGGGATGAAAAGGGCTTTTTTTAGGCTTTTACAAAGCAATGGGGTCAAGTGGCTTGCCCAAGACCACACAGCTAGGTAATTATTAAGTGTCTGAGGCCAGATTTGAACTCAGGTACTCCTGACTCCAGGGCCAGTGCTCTATCCACTGTGCCACCTAGTCACCCCTGATGAAAAGTTTTAAAAGAAACATTGGAAAGGGGAGATAATGAGTTGATATGGAAGGTATAGTAGCATCAAGAACCCAGTTGAGCTTATGTTACAAAAATCTGTAGTGGACCCAGGCAAAATGCTTGAATGATTTTTCTCTACCTTCATTCAGTTGCATATGTGTAAAAGTAAAGTTGATAAATGGTAGGAATGAGCCAAGGCTGATGCTTCAGACCACAAAAACCTCACCTCTTTTCCTACATATTTCATCAACCAATGTATTATAATTTAGTATCAATCTAAATAATCATTTACCAAGTTCTATGATTTAATTAGCTATTTTCCCATTTTTAATTTATGAGAGTTAAAACCATAGCTCTAGAATGTCAAATTTGAGATCATTCTACTTTCATGCTTACAAATCTCTTATCATCTTCTCTTTACTCTTTCTTTAACTCTGTATACCCATGCACTGGGTTCAATTTTCACTTCTACAAAATTAAATATGAAACCCTCTCATATCCCAGGTTCAAATCCCATGTTTTTGGAATAATGGAGAGAACACTGGAAGGAGAATCAGGCTGTTTGGATATGTAACAAGTCAATTCATCTTTGAGGACTTCAGTTTCCTAATTTATAGGATAAAGAGATTGGAATAGATAGTCAATAAGTTCCCTTTGAGTATTAATACTCATTCTGTTTCCAGTCATCTACAAGATAACTACATCTTGTCCTCCTGACTCCAGGGCCAGTACTCTATCCACTGCGCCACTTAGCTGCCCCAAGATAACTACATCTGAATGTCCTCTAACACTTCAAATTTAACATGTTCAAAGCCAATTTTATTATTAATTTAAAAAACTATTTTTCCTTCTGCCTTCCTGACCTTTTTTCCTATCACCTGGGCTTGAAATATTGTCTTCTTTTTTTTTAAGGTTTTTTGCAAGGCAAATGGGGGTTAAGTGGCTTTCCCAAGGCCACACAACTAGGTAATTATTAAGTGTTGGAGGTCAGATTTGAACTCAGGTACTCCTGAGTCCAGGACCGGTGCCACCTAGCTGCCCCTGATATTGAGTCTTCTTGACCCTTCTCCCTCAACCCCAACTAATTTGAAACCAAATGGTAGTGATCCTATTTGTGCCATATCTTTCAGCATCAGTCCCTTCTTTTTAGTCCTATCACTACTACCTCAGTGCAAGTCTTGTTATCTTTTACCAAGACTATTGCAACACTCCATCTCTTAGCTTAAAATCTAGTCTCTCTGCTCCTAATTTATCCAGTCTACACAATGATGCCAAATGAATCTTTCTAAATCCAACTCCAGTCATACCATTCCCCTGCTCAAAAGTCTTCCATGTATCTCCATTGCCTATAGAGTCAAGTTCAGTCTTGGACTAACATCCAAGGCATATACCCCAAACTATTTTCCCAATTTCCCAATTTCCCATTTCCCAATGTATACAAACTAAATGGCACATTGTTCCCCATACATAAACTCAGTGTCTTTGTTTATTTGGACTGGGCCTGTGGTTTCATTAGTATTGGGAGTTCTCCCAGTCAGGAAATTAAGTTCCTCTTCCAATGCTGGACAGTTCCTTTTCAGTAATTTATAATCTTAAAGAGTAAACTGGGACTCTGAGATGTTAATGTGACTTGTGTAGGGTCCCACAACTATTATATGTCAAGTGCAAGAATTGAACCCAAGAGTCCCTGACTCCAAAGGGCCAGCTCTCTCTCTCTCTCTCTCTCTCTCTCTCTCTCTCTCTCTCTCTCTCTCTCTCTATATATATATATATATATATATATATATATATATATATATATATATATATACTGTCTGACGACCTCTCAGACTTTTGCTTATATTAATCCCTTTATGTAAAAGAACTTTCACCCACATCTCTGCCTTTTGAAATCCTTTCAAAGATCTGCTCAAATTCCACCTTCTTTTTGAAGTTATCCTAGAACTCTCCTTTATCTCCTTTCCCTACTGGAAATAATTTCTGCCTTTTCTGAACCATCACTACCTCTCTTGTGGCACTTAGCACAAATTGCTTTGTCTAATTGTATTTGAGTCTTATATCCTCTATTGAATAGGCAACCTTTTGAAGGCAGGGTCAGTGTCCAAATCTTCTTTAATTGGGCTATCTCAGGAACATTTTCACCAGAGGACTGAGAGTGAGATGACCATTTTTAGGAATGTAGTTTGAGTTGGACCAACTGAACTCTAAAGTCCCTTGAACTTCAAAATTTAGTGTATGATTGATTGATTGGATAGGAAGGACTACATATACATCTCATGACAAGCCTCATTTAATAATCCTAATAAACAGCTTCAATTTAATTGAAGGTTTATGAGGTGTTTCCTGTATATCAAGATTAATAGTACAAATATCCTTACTCTCCTTTTATAAATACTGATGTTCAAAGAGGTTCTAAGTGAGTCATCACATGACCCATAGGCACTGGGCCAAGATTCAAATCTAGATCTTTTGGCCCTATGTCTAGTATTCCTTTCTCCTTAACATACATACTGCCTCTCCAATGGAGGAATAGCTACCTAGTAACCACATTACTTTTTGCTTTTTCCAATTGAGGGTCATCCCTCAAAGGACTTTGATCCTCCCCCTACATTGAACATAAAAGGGAGAGAATGACTTTGAGTTAAGCTGAGATGCCCACTACTGACACCAATAAATCATGCCTGGAGATTTATGCTCTAGAGGTTAACTATGCACATTTGTCCAGGGGCCTTTGCAGTGACCTGCATTTCTCCAACAATGGAAAGGATGGTAATAGTGTCTATTTTTCACTCCTGACAAATCTATATGGTTCCTTGTCAATATAAGACTTTACCTAGTCAATTTGCTGGAGGTCATCAAGCATTAATGTGGTTGTTTACCTACCAAAAATCACACCAAACCTGAGAAATTAAGGTTTCCACAAAGGCAATCTGTGATTTCCACAAGGATCTACGTTCCTTCCATGTCAGTCAATCTAAGCACTAGGGACAAAGAAAATCAAAATACAATTCTTTGTCTTGAAGAACCCACAGTCAAATAGGGAGATAACATGTAATTGACTATGTATAGGTAAGATATGTCCTAGATAAATTAGAGATGATCAAAACAAAAAAGGCACTAATCAAGAAAGGCTTCCCATAGAAGACTGAATTTTAATTGGGATTTGAGGAAAGCCAGTGGGGCTGGGGGCTAGAAAAGAGGAGACAGAACATTCCATGCATGGGACACATTCAATGAGAATGCCAACAGTTGAAAGACAAAGTTTCTTGTGTGAGGAACCGCAAGGAAGCAAGTGTCATTGGATGACAGAATACATGGGAGAAGTGCAAGGCAGTTAAAGTGTAAAAAAGTTTGTAAAAGTACTAGGTTGTGGGTGACAGACAGGTTGTAAAAGTTTTCAATGCCAATCAGAAAATTTTATATTTGGTTCTAGAGGAAATAGAGAGCACTGGAGTTTATTAGGAGAAGGTGAGTAACACTGTCAGATCCATTCTTTAGGAAGATCACTTTGACAACTGAGTAGAGAGGATGGACTGAGGTGGGATTTCCTCATTGGTACCTATAGTCAGAGGAATGGTTATGAAACTATACAGCTTCAGGAGAGGGTAGAATCAGAGACAATTGGACCATAATGGGTAATGGGTAAGTATGGTTGTATTGGAGACAAGCCCCATTATTGGCTCATTTTCCCACATTGCAATTGATTGATCCTAACCTCTTAGGAGCAAGATCACAGCCCTCTTGGGATGATGCCACAGAAATTCAGAAGGCCCAAGTCTCAACTTTGGAGACCATTGCTTTATAATAATAAAATCAATAATATATAGCCATTGTTACATGATAATATAATAATATAGTATTGCTGAATAAAATTCATCATCTAGCCCTTTGGTGATATCCTTTTCCCCCCCTTCATTGGGCTAGTATTAAGTTGTACATTCAGGGCCCCACTCAAAGTCCTTCCAGCTGGGTTGTGCTAAGTTGTGCCTTTGAATGCTCACTGTAACTTTTCTGCCAAAATGAGCCATGGGAAAAAGACTTCAATATATGTTGTTTGAGAACCCATAAAAGCACTGTGACGTAATCGCAGAGTCAGGAGGACCTGTGCTCCACACCCTGCCACCCATATATAGTGGCCGTGTGAATGCTGGAAATCTTAACTTCTTGGTATACCCAGATAACTTCTTCTAAGTATCAGAGGGTTGCTGGTGCTTTGTGTTTGTGGTAGGAGATTCCACATGCCAAAGAAATCCCCTAAATAGTATAGTGGAAAAAATAGGATCTACTCTAAAGAAAACCACATAATACCATCTGAATCAGAAAACTGAATGAAATGTTTACTCTTTCTAGACTTTGACAGATATGATCAGGAATGGTTTGGGGGGGCGGTTTAGAGAGAAAAAATCAACATAACTGAGAAAGTCCAAAAACATGAACAACATGTAACTCCTGTAAACCTTCCACTTCCCCCAAGGAGTAGGTTTCCTCCCTGAATTTTAAACTCTTCCAAGTATGCTATTTCAGAAATCTATGATATTAACATGCATAATCTCCTTTTACTCAACATATTTAGAGTAAAATTAATAATAAGATTGTTGAAACATAAGAGCCTAGATCTTATCAATCTCAACAGTATTCATTAATTTTTGAGATTCACATCCTCAGTTACTAAAGAATAGTGATTCAATCTGAGACATAGTTTTTAGTGCCAGAGTTCATTGAAAATGAAGTAAATCCTAGACCTATTCTAATATTGTTCTTAATTCAGCAACTCCTCAATCAGAAAGACAGTGTACTTGTTTTTTTGAAGAGAGACAAAGAGGAAAGACTCTACAAATTGATTAAAAGGTTGTGTAGGACTTCCTTTCCTTTCAAGTTTTAGGTTTTGGTATAAGGACTTTTGGTTCAAGGTAAAAAGAATCTAGCATCTTCTGCAATTCCATCTCACTGTTTGAATCTTCACAGCATGGGAGGAACCAGCAACCTTGTATTTCCATCCTAAGGAAGGTAGAAGTGAGAAAGAAATAAAGAGGGGCAAAAGTAATGGGGTAGAAGTGAAGGAGTAAATACTGACTAGTTCTTTTGTTCTTATTAAGGGAGATGGATGCTATTTTAATTTAATTTTAATTAATTTTTAATAGTTTCTTCTCCCCTGGGAAAAAAACCAGTCACATTCTGTTTTTAAAAAAAATCTCTGAGGGTAGCAATAGTTGCTGAATCAAATCATAAGGAAAAAGGAGAGGAGGGAGGGTGACTTTGAGTGAAAACCATCATTCTTTATTTTCTTCTCAAAATATTTGTGTGTATAAAACACACAAGGGAGAAAAAAGAAGTATATGTACATTTAGCAGAAGAGCTGTTCTTTATTTAATCTCCTTCCCATCAGCAGCAGAATAAAAAAAGTGAAGCATGCACTTAACTGGGTGAATTAATAGAGATCCATCTGGAAACACTCGTATTTTAATTTCTGCATTCTGTCCTATCACATGTTCATTTAGATACATTAGTCTAATGTTACTCAAACCCATTAAATTGTCACTGTGCACTGCACACTTCCATTCCTATCCCTGCTGATTAGCAATAGAACATTTTTAACTGTTCTGTCTTCCATTCTAATCTTTTCTGGTTGTTTCAGTCTTAGTTGATAAGTTAGCCAAGTCTTTTCTGCCTCCTTCATTCGAGGAATAACAAATCAGCACCTGCCACATACCATTTGAAGGTGTGGTGTTGATGAGATAATTATTTCTCACAGTATAAACAACACAGATCAAGTATCTCTATTATAGAGGGCCAGGTACTTATACAACTGAAAGTGACTGTTAACATGAGCCAAGGCTAAAGAAGACAATTGCACTAGATTGTTGATTATAAAGAACTTACAGTATCCTATCAATCAAGTGGTTTATTAAGTAGCTCCCTTAGGCTAAACACAAGGTAGAAACTTTTAGACAAAACAAAAGAAGTATCAGACAGCTCTTTCTAGTAAGAATCTTCTAATCTATCAAGGGAGATGAATTAAATATAGAAAACAATTAGAGAGTAATTAAGAACCAACTTTTATGGGGCACATTATAAATTTAGAGGAAGAAGAAATGGGTGTGAACTATAACACCTACTCAAGTTTCACTCCCTACATTGCACTGGTGTTGTCAGGTGAGATCTCCAGAAGTATGGCTGATACCACCTCTAGTATTCCAGGGATAAACTTGTAGGTAGTATTCTTCTAAAACTAGCTCATAAGCCCCCACCGATGTGAATCCTTTTTAACAATTAGCTAATGTTGTTTTAGCAATAATGTTTACTCAAATGGCATAAGAAAAATAGTTATTTAGCATTTCCCCAAAATTCAAGAGTGCACTCTTCCACAAGTACAGTCTGTGATGAGGAGAGAGAGAGCAGGGGAAGAGACAGAGGTGAAGATGTGTGCATGAATTTGAAATACAATTGTAGTAAGGTGAATATGCAGGTAGCCCACAAGACCAAGACAATTCACACAGATTGCAAGACTTCGAGATCCAAAAGGTTCTTCATAAAGGTGGTAGTAGAGTATGATTTTTCTGATGGATGACTCAGTCTTCTCTTCAATTAAACTAGTTTTTACCAAATGTAATATGTTGACTCTATGGATCAATCAGCTCCTGAGCCCCTTACCTTTCCTAGAGAGAGAAGAGTTCCTTCTACAACCACTCACCACTATTTCTCCTCTGACATTTCCATCACATCTCAAGAAACCCTTTGCCCTGGAAAATAACTTTAGCCCTAGAATTCAAACCTTATCAGTATCCTCTGTCCCCAGTGCCCCTCCTTCTGAGTAGAAGGTAAAGAGTTCGTCCCAGAACCATCAATGAAGGAGGCCAGCTGGCCAGCTATCTCTGTTTCCAACCCGGCAGCATTCCTCTGGATTTCTCCATCATATCCCAGCACCCCCAGGGACCTTCCCTTCCCCTCTACTTTTCAGATTCCTTTTTTATGTTCTCTTCCCCTTCCCAAGTTAGAATTCCCAAGTTAGAAAAGGACTGACTTTTGCCTTTCTTTGTATCCCCAGAACTTTAGGCAGTGCCTAACACAGAACAGGAGCTTAAAATTTATTGACAAAATTGCTGTACTGAACTGAGCAGATTTCTTGACTGTTGGGAATGCCTGCTAATAGGCTGGTCCAGACAGATCACTCAACTACTTAAGATCTATTGTTGGGGAAAGTGAGGTGGTGCAGTGTATAGAGCACCAACACTGGAGTGAGGAGGACCTGAGTTCAAATGTGACCTCAGTCACTTAATATTTATTAGCTATGTGACCTTGGGCAAGTCACTTAACCCTGACTACCTTCCATACAGGGTCATGTCCAGTAAACTTGATTTATATCTGGCGGCTGGACCCAGATGACTGGAGGAGAAAGTGAGGCAAAAGAGAAACATCTCATCATCTTCAAATGGAACGTTCCCATTCCCTTCCAGCTAGAATGCTATATTGTCCTTTCAGCTATTGCAATATCTATTAACCTATGATAAGGGTTTGACTCCTTCAGAGTCTCAGTTCTGAGCTGGTCACTTGTAGGTAGAAAATTGAAGAGATCTGTGTCCTTCATCAAGCTTTCCTTCTTTGAGTCCAGTTCCCTTAGACAGGGACTCTTTTTTGGCTCATGGTGATAGATAAAAATTCAGCCAGTTAAATATACTTTCCAGACTCCTATTGTGATCTGATGCAAATGAGTGGCTAAGGACAAAGGTAATAATAGAACCTGTGCCCCAAATGCCCAAAAGTGTCTCTGCTGGCTTCTTCTTAAGCAGCTGAGCTATTCAGTCCTTAGACCCTTTAGTTTGGAATCTTTCTTTTGAATCTGAATGCCTTCTTCTTTATTTCAATATCTGTTTAACTTTTGACTCTGCCACTTTTCAGCTTTGCTGTAGATCCTGAGTACACACTATTACAGTGTATACCTCCTGGGCCTATTTATCACCAGCACAATGCAATGCAATTGTGGAGAATAAATCAGAAGAATAAGACAAAGCCCCAGCCAGTCAGAAGCTTATCAGAGAGATAGAAAGATGAAATGAAACCACAGGAGAATAAGTAAGGGTTAAATTCTGTAGACTTCACTATAAATTTAGAGAGAGAAGAGATGAACATGGATCAGAGCGGCTGGGATAGGTTTCACGGATGAGATGGGATTTGATGTATGAAATTCATTCTTTTTTATTGTCTGTTGGCAAGGCACTATGCTAGTCACCAAGGAAGATATAAGGATAGACAGACACAGTTTTTTACCACAAAATGCTTACCCAAAGTAGGATTAAATTAAGCTACATTTCTCAGGTGAAGGGAATGAACAGTACAAAGAGTGGAAGCTGAATGTGCCTGGGGACAGTGACTAGCTAGACTGAGAAGAGTGAACCAGGAAATGATAACTGGTTAGGTAGCTCCTGCCAAGGTTACAAAGTCACTTAGAAGTCAGATCATTGCATTCATGTTTGACTTAAGACACAATAAAATATTTCTGTAGGCTTTTATGTAGGGGAATAATATTTTGTTTTTTAATGATATTTGAGAAGTAGCAATCTTTTTTTTTATTGCCCTCTGTGCTATCTTCCCTCTGTTTGTATTTTCCCCCTTTCCCCCCTTTATCCATATTCCCCAGTATTTTGTTTTTGAATACCACCCCCTTCAGTGTGTTTGCCCTCCTATATCACTCCCTCCCCTTTCTTTCCCCTTTCCCTTTTCCCTTCCCTTCCTTTTGTTATTTCCCCTTATTTCCTCCACTCCCCTTCCCTTTCTCTATCCCCGCTCCCCTTTTCCCCTTTTACTTCTCGAAAGGTTAGATGTTTTATAAGTTAACTGAGTATGTGTAGGTTGACTTTAAGCCAAGTCTGATGAGAAGAAGATTCAGGTGTTTCTCCTCTACTCCCTTCTTCCCCTCTATTACCATAGGTTTTTTGTACCTCTTAGTGTAATGAGATTTGTCCCATTCAATCCCCTCCCTCCTCCCGTCTCTTTCCTGTCCCCCTTTTTAGGGAGGTAGTGTATTTTTTTTTAGATCGTTCTAAGTCATAGAAAATTCTGAGTGTCTGACCCTTCTAGTTCAGTATATTCTGTTGAATAGAGTCCAAGTTCCTGAGAGTTATTAGAGTCTTTCTCCCCGGTGGAGTTAAAGCCAGTTATATCCCATTACATATCAGTCTCATGGATAGGTCATGGATGTCCAGCATTTCTGGCTAGGTATATTCTTTCTGTTAGAGTTACATTTCTCAGGATTCTCAGGATTTATGGGAGTTTCTACCCCCCCCCCCATGCTGGGATATAGCCAGTTTCAACTTGCTGGATTTCATTTTTTTCCTTTTACCGCCCCCCCCCCCTGTTTTTTTTACCTTTTCATGTGTCTCTTGAACCTCCTGTTTGATATCCAAATTTTCTGTTTAGCTCTGGTCTTTTCATCAGAAATTTTTGGAATTCTTCCATTTCATTAAATGTCCATCTTTTTCCCTGGAAGAGAAGGCTCAGTTTTTCAGGAAAGTAGATTCTTGGCTGCATTCCAAGTTCCCGTGCTCTTCAAAATATCTCATTCCAGGCCCTTCGATCCCTTAAAGTTGATGCAGCCAGGTACTGTGTGATCCTTACTGTGGCTCCTTGATATTTAAATTGTTTCTTTCTGGCTGCTTGCAGGATTTTCTCTTTTATCTGATAGTTCTGGAGTTTGGCCACAACATTCCTTGGTGTTTTCCTTTTAGGATCTTTTTCTGGTGGGGATCGATGTACTCTTTCAATAACTACTTTGCCCTCCGATTCCATGATGTCAGGGCAGTTTTCCATCACTAGATCCTGTAATATTAAGTCCAGGCTTTTTTTCTCTTCAATGTTTTCAGGAAGTCCTATAATTTTCAGGTTCCCCCTCCTCGATCTATTCTCGAGGTCAGCGGTTTTGTTGTTGAGGTATTTCACATTTGCTTCTATTTTTTCTATTTTTTGATTTTGTTTAACTGACTCCTGCTGTCTTGTGGAGTCATTAGTTTCTGTAGACTCCATTATTTTTTTTTGGGGGGGGGGAGTTTTCTTCATTAACCTTTTCCATTTGGTTGATTCTACTTTTGAAAGAGCTTTCCATTTGACCAATTGAGGTTTTGAGAGAATTAATTTCTTTTTGCATTTGCTCATTTGAGGATCTGAGAGAATTATTCTCATTTTGCAAGGTATTAATTGTCTCCCCCAAATTTTCCAGTTGATTTTTAAACTCCTTCCTTATTTCTTCAAGGAAGTCTTTCTGTGCTGGAGACCAGATTGTATTCTCCTCAGAGGTTCCAGGTCTCTCTGGGCTGGGGTCTTTCCCTTCCAGGAATTTTTCTATGGATTCACCTTCCCGCTGACCCTTCTTCATTATGCTAAGACCTTGAGTTGGGGGGGGGGGCTGGTTCACCTGGGCTTGGGATCTCTAAAGGCTTTACTTGAGTGCAGTTTCTCTGGCTGGCCAGTAGGAGGTGCTGGTTTCCCTCTGGAGTGTCTGTGACCTGGGATGTGAGGCCTTCTCCCTTTGCTTGAGGGAGGGAATTGGAGCTATTGAATTCTTTTGCCTTCAATCAATGGTGGGCTTTACCCTGGCCTGAGGTGATTCCTCAGCTGGGCTGGTTCTTCTGCTCACACTCCTGGGCCTTAGGCAGAATTAGTTTGCATTTGTTTGGGAGGAGGCCTCTGTGCAATGGAGGCGTGGGCCCAGAGTTTCTCAGACCTGAGGAGCCCAGGGATGGTGTCTGCAGCTCTCCTGCACCGGACCTCTCCCCGCAGCCCCTTCCCCAAGCTCCAGGGGGACAGCACCAACACCAGCGCCTCTGCTTCCCCGCAGACCCAAGCCCCCTTTGTCCAGCCCCACCGGTGATGCAGCAGGTCCGGCACTCGGGCCCTCAGACTCCTGATTGCGATTCAGCTGTTGGTCTGGCTGATCTTCCCTGGCCGCTCAGACTCACCTGCCGGTACTCAGCCAAGGCTGCTGCGGGAGACGAATCCTGAGGTAGATTTTCCTCTCCTGACTTTTCTTTCTGGGTTTCCTGGTTTGGATTTCTTTTAAGAGGTTTGTTTCATGTGATAGATGGGGAAGAGATCAGGAGACTTTAGAACTTCTCTCCGCCATCTTGGCTCCACCTTCCGAGAAGTAGCAATCTTACAGTTGTTTATAGGATGAATTGGTGAAAGGAGAGGTTTCAGACCAGGTAACCATCTGGGAGGTAACTGCAGAAAAGCAATTGTGATGGTAATGATAATTGGTAATGGTAATTGGTAAAAGGTAATGAGGCCCTAAAGCAAGGTGACAGCTGCAGGAAGGAAAAAGAAAAGGGAAATCTAAAGATAAGTTGAATCCTTGAAGAACCAAAGAAGGGAAGTACCGGCCATAAAAGGGTTGTTGAGAAAAGGGAGTAGTTTTCAGAGAAGGAAAGAAGAGGATGTGTTCAGTTTCAGACATAATGGGTTTCAGTGATAGGACATTCAACTAAGAAGGATCCTATAGAGAGATGAAAATGTGGACTGGACACAAAAAGAGTGATCCGAACTTGAAATATGGGTTTAGGGACCACCCTGAAAAAGATAATTAATTTCAAGCAAGGGATTTTTTGCAACCAAATTAATAAAGCACTGTATTTTAAAATATGGAACTCTTAAAATAAAAACTAGTATTTTTATGTACTTTAAGGCTTGCAAAGCTTTTTACTTATGTTATTTAATTCTCACAAGAATCCTGGAAGATAGGTGCTATTGTTATCCCCATTTTACAGATGAGGAACTGAGGCAACTAGAAATTAAGTTATTTATCCAGGATTACTCTGCTAGTAAATGTCTGAGATAAAATACAAATTCAAATGCTTCTGACTCCAGATCCTCAGTCAATCCAATACACCAACTATCTGCCTAACTTTCACTGTGAAATAGAATAGGACAAAATGAAAGGAGTCCAGGAGTAATAATTGGAGGGCCTAAGCTAGTCTCAGCTTTCAAGAAATATTTACATTTCAGTTCAATAAACTTGACACTCCCTCATCAGATCTGTAACTTCGGACTTCAACTTAGCCTCCCTTAGTCCATTCCTTTATCTCTAAAATGAGGTTACTGGTTCTAGGAAGTCAAAGACAGAAACAAAGCCCCACACAGACCAAAATATTGATAGTAGCACTCTGTTATGCTTTCTGATAACAAAGAACTAGAGATAATGGGGGTGCTTGTTGATTAGGGAATGATTGAAAAAATGGTGTAGGAATGTAATGGAACTTTATTGTGCAGTAAGAAATGATGAATGGGGACGGCTAGGTGGCATAGTGGATAAAGCACCAGCCTTGGAGTCAGGAGTACCTAGGTTCAAATGTGGTCTCAGACACTTAATAATTACATAGCTGTGTGGCCTTGGGCAAGCCACTTAACCCTGTTTGCCTTGCAAAAACCTAAAAAAAAATGATGAATGGGAAATTCAGGGAAACCTACAAAGATTTGTATGATTCATACAGAACAAAAGAAAGCAATACATACAATGACAGGCAGAAGGTAGCTGAAGGGTATGAGGGACTAAGGAAAGAAGTAATTAAGTAAATACCATATTTCTCTATGTATAAGACCCACCTTAATCTAGGAGCCCAAATTTGAAAAACAAAATGTGTCACATACAGTTATTGAACTCAAGTTTTATTCATCATGAAATTAAAGAACCTTCTACTCATAGCTTTCAGGTATCTTTTGGGCAAGTCTGGTGTGTGGACACATACTTGTTTAATTCCATTTCATGAACCTGGAACACCAGTTGTCTCCTGCTTTGAAATCAGTTACTTCTTTTTCATCAGCAATTCTTGCCTCCTGCTGAACCATCTTTGTGGACACAGAAATTCCAATGGTCCTTTGCTCTTCAATTCAACTCCTCTATTCCCTCTCTAACTCAGGCCATTTGGTTGACTGGTCTCTCATGACCTTCTTCTGCCAGGGTGTTTTCATAGGGTTTCTTCTTCCCAGAACCAGTGTGGGATTGTTTTCTCAGTTGGAGGAGGACCAAATTAACATTCAGCAACATAATTTCCATTCATTTTTTTTTAAATTTTCATCCATTTGTACATGCATATTTCCAAGTTACAAAATTTTCCTCCACCCTTCCTTCCCTCCCTACCTCCCCTCAATAGGGAACAGTCAAGTTAGCATTTCATATATATATATATATATATATTTACAAATCAGTAATCCCTGGCATGAAGAATTAGGATTAAGGTGGAAAGAGACACATAAGAGATAATTTTTATAAAGTGTTCATCAGATTCAGTAGGGGTGTTTTTCTTTTCTGTGTGTTTTGTTTTCCTTTAGTTTTCTTGCTCTGGTTGGGGATAATATAGTCAATTACCAGTCTAATACAATTGTCCTAGCTCTCTGGACTGTCTAGAGGAGCTGCTTCCAACAAGGTTATTCATCTCAATGTTGTTAATATGTACATTGTTTTCCTGGCTCTACTCTCCTTGCTCAGCATCAGATCTCGTAAGTCATTCCATGCTTCTCCAGAGTCCAACCATTTGTGGTTTCTTATAGAACAATAATATTCCATAGTTTATTTCCTCTGGCTTGTTTAGCCATTCCCCAATTGATGGGCATCCCCTCAATTTATTTCCAATTCTTTGCTACTACAAAAAGAGTTGCTATATTTACAGATGAGATCAAATCAATCCATAGTCATATGAAAAATTTCGCTAAATTATTACTTATTAGAGAAATGCAAATTAAAGCTTCTCTGAGGTACCACCTCACACCTCTCAGACTGGCCAATATGATCAGAAAGGATAATGATCATTGTTGGAAGTGTTGTGGGAAATCTGGGACACTATTAAACTGTTGGTGGAGCTGCGAACTCATCCAACCTATCTGGAGAGAAATTCCGAACTAGGCCCAAAGGGCAACAAAAACGTGCATGCCCTTTGATCCAGCAATACCACTACTGGGTCTATACCCTGAAGAGATGATGAAAAAGGGTAAAAACATCACTTGTACAAAAATATTCATAGCAGCCCTATTTGTGGTGGCAAAGAATTGAAAATCAAGTAAATGTCCTTCATTTGGGGAATAGCTTAGCAAACTGTGGTATATGCATGTCATGAAACACTATTGTTCTATTAGAAACCAGGAGGGATGGGAATTCAGGGAAGCCTGGAGGGATTTGCATGAACTAATGCTGAATGAGATGAGCAGAACCAGAAAAACACTGTACACCCTAACAGCAACATGGGGGTGATGATCAACCTTGATGGACTTGCTCATTCCATCAGTGCAACAATCAGGGACAATTTGGGGCTGTCTGCAATGGAGAATACCATTTATATCCAGAGAAAGAACTGTGGAGTTTGAACAAAGACCAAGGACTATTACCTATAATTAGGAAAAAAAACCTGGTATCTTATTGTCTGATCTTGCTACCTCTTATACTTTATGTTTCTTCCTTATGATTTCTCTCTCATCACATTCAATCTGGATCAGTGTATACCAAGGAAACAATGAAAAGACTGACAAATTGCCTTCTGTGGGGGATGGGGGAGGGAAGTAAGATCAGGGGAAAAATTGTAAAATTCAAAATAAATAAAATCTTTATAAAAAAAGAGTTTCTATGAATATTTTGGAACATGTAAGACTTTTCCCAATTTTTACAATTTTTTTTCTGAATATAGTCCTAGAATTGGAATTGCTGAGTCAAAGGGTATGAACAGTTTTATTGCTCTTTGGACATAGTTTCATATTGCTCTCCAGAAAGGTTGGATCTGTTCACAATTCTACCAGCAATGCATCAATGTCCCAATCCTCCCACAACCTCTCCAACATTTTCTCATCTGGGCTAATCTAAGGTATGAGATGATTTCTCATTGTTGTTTTAATTTGCATTTCTCTAATCAATAATGATTTGGAGCATTTTTTCATAGGATTATATATAGCTTTAATTTCTTCATTTGAATATTGTCTGTTCATATCCTTTGACCATTTATCAATTGGGGAATGACTTGTGACCTTATAAAGTTGATTCAAGTCTCTATATATTTTAAAAATGAGATCTTTATCAGAACTCCTGGTTGTGAAGATTGTTTCTCAGCTTTCTGCTTTTCTTCAAATTTTGGCAGCATTGATTTTATTAGTGCAAAAACTTGTGCAGTTTATAATGTGCTCTAATCCTTGTTTGTTCATAAATTTATCCCTTTTCTGATAGAGTATTTTTTGATCTATTAATTTATCTATGGTATGGTTCTTTATGTCTAAATCCTGTACCCATTTTGACCTTATTTTGGTATAGGGTGGGAGATATGGATCCATGCCTACTTTTTGCCATACTATTTTCCAGTTTTCCCAACAATTTTTGGCAATTAGTGAGTTCTTATCCCAGCGGCTGCTGTCTTTGGGTTTTTCAAATAGTACATTGTTGTAGTCATTTACTGTAGTTTCTTTTAAACCTATCCTAATCTGTGATCCATTTCTCTTGGATCAGTGATCTAAGCTTATTCCCATTAAATATAATATTTGTTGATGTTTTAGATACTATTTATTATTTTAAGGAAAAACTCCATTTATTCCTAAACTTTCTAGTGTTTTTAATAGGAATGGATGTTGTATTTTATCAAAGGCTTTTTCAGCATCTACTGAGATAATCATATGATTTCTGTTGGTTTTACTATTGATATATTTAATTATATTGAGTGTTTTCCTAATGTTAAACCATCCCTACCTGCCTGGTATAAATCCAACCTGATCTGGGTGTATTATCTTGGTAATAACTTGCTGTAGTCTCACTGCTAAACTTTTATTTAAGATTTTTGCATCAATATTTGATATTGGTCTGTAATTTTCTTTGTCTGTTTTGGTTCTTACTGTTTTAGATATCAGCACAATGTTGGTGACATAAAATGAGTTTGGCAGAACTCCTTCCTCTCCTATTTTTTAAATAGTTTATGTAGAATAGGAATTAATCATTCCTTAAATGTTTGGTAGAATTCACTTGTAAATCCACCTGGACCTGGAGACTTTTTCTTAGGGAGTTTTATTGATGGTTTCTTCAATTTCTTTTTCTTAAATGGCATTATTTAAGTAATTTATTTCCTCTTCTGTCAATCTGGGCAGCTTGTATTTTTGTAAATATTCATCCATTTCACTCAAGTTGTCCAATTTATTGGCATATAGTTTGGCAAAGTAGCTCCGAATTATCTCTTTAATTTCCTCCTCATTGGTGGTTAGTCCACCCTTTTCATTTTTGATACTGGTAATTTGGTTATCTTCTTTCTTTTTTTAATCATATTAATCAGAATTTTGTCTATTTTATTGACTTTTTCATAAAACCAACTCTTAATTTTGAGATCAATGTTTTTCTTACTTTACATTTTATTAATCTCTCCCTTGATTTTCAGAATTTCTAATTTGATATTTAATTGGGGTTGTTTAATTTATTCTTTTTCTAGCTTTTTAAGTTACATACCTAATTCATTGATATACTCTTCCTCTATTTTATTCATATATGCATTTGGAGATATAAAGTTTCCCCTCAAAACTGCCTTTGCAGCATTCCATGAATTTTGGTATGATGTCTCATTATTATCATTTTCTTGGACCTCCCAAGTATCTTCCAAATACATATAATCCTCCTCACAAGTCGAAGTATCATCCAAAGTATCATTTCTTGAACTATTTGTGCCCCTCACCTCAGGTTTATTTGCTTTCACACTTCATTCCCCCACTCCTTCCCATCCAGGGTACTTAACACCTTGTTAAGTGAAGCACCAGATGTTGATCTAATTAACTGTAAGAATCTTGAAGATCTCTAAGTACTGGGAAGCTCTGGAGATCTCACCTAAGAACCTTACAAAATTATTGTAAGTAACAGAGACATTGTCTCAGGTCCTCACAGTTTATGATGCTTAGCACCTTGTGATTAAAGTTAACACCCTTGCTTTTTTTTTCAGGGCTTTTTGTCTCAAACATAGTGATATGATCTTGGACCTCTTCAACTGAGAGACAAGACCCAATTATACCCTTATCCTTTAAGTTCATTCTCTTCAATTATATTCTACCCTCTAATTTTCCTTAGAGAAGTAAAGTTCAAAAGACTTAGAATTGTTATATCTTCCCTTTTAGGGATTAGCATTTGTTTAAAACAGTTTTGTTTTTTCAGTCCCCTTTTTCCTTTACCTTTTTTATGGAACTCTTCAATCATGTATTTGTGATTGAATTCTCTGTTCAGTTCTGGTCTTTGTGACAGGAAATTCTGGAAGTCCTGTATTTCATTGAATATCCATCTTTTTTTCCCTGACAGTATAGGCTGAACTTTGTAGGATAGTATATTCTGGGTTGTAATCCCAGGTCCTTAGCTCTCTGAAATATGGTATTCCAGTTCTTCTGTTGAGTCTGATAGGTTCTGTGTTAATCTGATTGTGCTCCCTTTGTATTTGAATTATTTTCTTGGAGTTTTTAACCTGAGGTCTCTTTCTGGAGGGGTTCTGTGGATTCTTTCAATTGTTATATTGTTATCTTGTTCTAGTAGAGTGGGGCAGTTTCCCCTTATAATTTCCTGCATAATGTTTTCCAGGTTTTTTCCTTGTCCCAGGCTTTCTAGTGGTCCAAATGATTTGTAGATTGTCTCTCCTGGATCTGTTTTTTGGGTCATTCATTTTCCCTAGAAGGTACTTTGCATTTTCTTCATATTTTTCAGCCTTTTTATTTTGTATGATGGAATCTTGTAGTTTTGTAGATTCATTAGTTTCTAACTGTTCAATTCTAATTTTTAGGATTTTATTTTCTTCAATTATCTTCTGTGTTTCCTTTTCCAGTTGGTAATTTTTACTCTTAATGGAGTTGATGTCTTTGGCCAATTTGTCACAATTTTCCTACATGACTTTAATTTTTTTCCTCCATTTTTCTTCTTCCTCTCTTCTTTGGATTTAAATTCTTTTTTTACGCTCTTTGATGAGCTTTTGTACTTGAGTACAATTTATAGACTGTTTTGATACTTCTCCTGTGAGTGATGTTTTCATTGCTTTCTTCTTCACACATGGCATTGCTGTCATCTTTATATGGGAAGTATTTTTTCTATAGTGAGTACTCTTTTAGCTTTTTTGTTCATTTTTGTCATTGTAGTTCTGCTCCTGGGGTATATGGAGTATAGATCGAAGCTTTTATTTTGCTGGGGCTGGGTTCTGATCCCTAGCTTATTGTTGGCAAAGAAGTTGCCTATGTAGTCCGGACCTTGCCTTTGCAGAGGTTTGTTTCCTCCTTTATGTCCAGGTTCTGACTTAATAGAGGATTGCTCCCTACCCAGTTGTCTTTTACCCCAGTGCTCTCAGGGTTCAGACTTTGTTTAGGGTTGGGATCCTCCCTGCTGGCTTGCTATCTAGCTGCCTAGACCTCTGTTATTATTAAGCAATTGGGACCTGGATTATACTGTGGCTAAAAGCCTCCTGCTGGCTTTTCCTGCTCTCCTGGATTTTACTTCCCTTTTCCCCCCAAAGAGACAGACATTCACTGAAGATCCTCCAAGATGTCTACAGTTGAAAACTTCTTTGAATCTTCTCTTTTTCTTGGTGGGATCTGTAATGTGAATGTCAGAACAGAGGCTTCATTTATCTTTGGAAGGGAAAGGCTCCAAGAGCATGTTAGCTTACAGCCACCATCTTGGCTCCACCCTGGAAGTCTCTTTCCATTCATTTTTGCAAACTGGATCATTTGTAACTTGAATTCAACACTGGAAGATCTTTTCTGAGCCATTTCTGGCAAAAATGTAACCTAATGTACCAGTAACAAATGCAAAACAAAAAGTGCAAAGACAACAAGCACAAAAAAAAAGTGAGAAATGCAAGTAAAAAAAATCTACAACCACTGTATAAGATGCTCCCAGTTTTTAGACCCCAAATTTTTTTGGAAAACAATGTGTCTTATACGTGGGGAAAAACCAGTAGTAGGATCCAAAAGAGAGAAAGAGGTGTAGAAGGTGTATTGTCAGAAAAACTAATTTCAGAGTTCAAGCTTCATTGAAAATAGAAGCTGATGACAATATCATTCATACATTTGGGGAGAATCCAAAGCTGGAAGCAGAAAGAGATTAAAAACAGAAGAAACCAGACTTTTCAATATAAGGATACCAAACTAAGAATGGAATAATGGATGATTGAGATGACTAGATATAAATTTGAGGCTGCAGGATCTTAATAAGACATCTCCAATACCATGATTACTAAACTGCACAGAATTTATTAAGGGCCTACGGTATGCAAGTCTCTGCTAATTACCAAGGATTCAAAGACAAAAGTGATACAAAAGTCTCTGCCCTAAGGAAGCATCATCATGTATGTTCTGGTTCACTCCCCATCAGAATTCTAGGCAATACCTAAAGGGTTTGTGCATGTCTTTTCTCTATTGATATTGGCTCCTTCCCCCACCAGTTATGTTCCTCCTACTGATACTGTTCCAGATCCAGTTAATCACTTAACATCATCATCTTTTATTTTTTTTTAGGTTTTTGCAAGGCAAACAGGGTTAAGTGGCTTGCCCAAGGTCACACAGCTAGGTAATTATTAAGAGTCTGAGACCGGATTTGAACCCAGGTACTCCTGACTCCAGGGCCGGTGCTTTATCCACTACACCACCTAGCAGCACCCCCATCATCTTTTATAAAGGGATATTTCATTTGAAGATTATTGCAAGAACAAAATACAATCATTTCCTCCTCCAATATCCCAAAAGAATTTTGGTCTATGGGAACAGTAGGCTCTGCTTTGGTCTCACCAAGAACACATCCAAATGAGACATGACTCCTGGATAAATCATAGCCTCAACTTCTACAGGGCTGAGTTACTCTTTGGTCCTCGGGGCCTTGATGCTGTACCTGCTGGACTCTAGCTTGCCAGGACACACTAAGACACATTCCTGACTTTTCAAAAAGAACAAGACCAGAGGCTCTAATCCCTTCACCAAGAATGGAAAAGAACAAATGTAGAGGACAAAGATGAAGGTCTATTTCTCAAAGTCACATAACCTTGATAAGGAGAAATCCCCGTGACTGTCTATAACTCTCACTGGATATTGTCCTCAAAGGAAGAAAGCTACCAGAGCATAACTGAAGAGAGAATAATGAGATTTTCCAAGTAGAGAAGGTGATCAGCAGTATTGAAGTCTATGGAAAGGTCAAGAAGATGAGAACTGAGAAAAGGCCATTAGACTTGGCAATTAAAAGAACCTTTGTAACTTTGGAGGTGAGTAAAACAGTTGAAGGATGGGATCAGAATGTTAGAAATATTTACATTGTGCAGGAAGGGCATCATGCCAAGCAGGGAGAATAAAAATATGAAAAAAATAGATCATTCTCTCCCTGGAAGACTTTTAATATTCAAGAGAGGAAACACAGCATGCATATAAATATGTATGATACAAATTATTACATGATATGGTTAAAGAAGAAATTCAAAGTGCTGTGAGAGATTTTAAAGGGGAGAGATCATTTTCAACAAAGAGAGGGAGGTGAAGATGGATAAAGGCTTCACAAAGGAAATGGCACCTGAATTGGACCTTAAACGAAAGGAAGAAAAAAAATCACCAGGAAAGAGTAGAAGGAAGTATATTACAGGAATGGGGACCTGGCCTTCGTAAAGGAAGGAAACAAGAATTTATTAAGAACTTACTATTTGCTGGGCGGTGAGTTAAGTTCTTTATAAATATTTTCTTATTTGGATCCTTACAACTGTGGGAATGAGAAGCTATTACCATTATTACTATTTTATACTTGAGCTAACTGAGGAAGTTAAGAGGTCAAATGACTAGCCCAGGATTACACAGCTAGTCAGAATCTGAGTCTAGATTGGAATGTTTTGGTATTTCGGGAAAAATATTTTGTACTGATTATTACTGGTATAACGTTTGAGCAAATATTTGAGTGATGGGCCTTCCTGACTCCACCTAGCCAGCTCTAATAACAGAGTGTGAGACAAGAACAATTCAGTTTAATCAAAAAAAGAGAACAAAGGGAAGTAATGTGAAATAATTCTGAGAGTGGAAAAAACAATTTGCTGAGGCCTTAAAATGAAAAGAAAGTGAAAGAATAAAGGGCACCAAGGAATCTTTGAAGATTTTGAGCACCAGAGTGACATAGTCAGACCTCTTCCCTTAGAATACCTGCCTGTAGTAAAGAAGTTTTTCTTGGCCTCAAGAAGCATGCCTCTTGCTCAGTAAAGAAGAATTCGAAGAACAGGTGAAGGGTAATTACATATCAAATACAACAAAAGTACTTTAAAAGCCTCTTAAAGAAGGCTGTAAAATCCCAGGTACCTGCTCTCCTCTCACCACCACTGGTATGAGTGCCATGACCCACATGCTACACAATACATTCTCACAACTCTGCAGCCTAAACTGCCCATTTGATCATTATTACTGGATTTTTCTCTGTCTCTTGAATTAATTCAGACCAGCCTCTGCCTTGCAAATCTGCCTTTTGAAAAAAGGAACTAAATATAGAAATTGAACATATTTTTGATGAGCAGCTCTAAGAAGAAATGTAAATGTGAGAATAAACTGGAGTTTAGGAGGCAGAGTGAAGAGAATATGAAACAGTCTAGGACAGGGAAAGTACAACTAGAGTTGGAACTGAGGGCGTTGTTGCTGGTTCCATTGTATTATCATCTACCTACTTTCATTCAACCTTGTGGAAATTTTAGAGGAAGACATTTCTGGCCATGTGTGAGGGCTTGCACTGTGTAATGATGAAAAGGCCCTTAACTGGCTGCTGATCCAAAAGAATTGATGACTCAAGGGTTTGCGATGGAAAATGGCAGAGTTCCCTAAGTGGTTACCCCACTGAGACTCAGTACGCATTCAAAAACAGTTACTTAGGGGGCAGCTCAGTGGCGCAGTGGTTAGAGAATCAGCCCTGGAGTCAGGAGGACCTGAGTTCAAATATGAACTCAGATACTTAATAAGTATCTGGCTGTGTGACCTTGGGCAAGTCACTTAACCCCCGTTGCCTTGCAAAAATCAAAAACAAAAACCAGTTACCTGCCTCTTTATTTCTCTTTTACTTTTTGGCTATGATTTATATGGATTTTCATATATATTTCAACTTGATTATAAGAGTTTAATGAGGGAGGAGGATGGCTGCTCTGTCTTCCTTTCAGCCTTCATGTAGTTCCAACTACTAGACTCCTTCTATGGCCTTTATAGGAGATTTTCCTGATCTTAGGCAAAAAAGAGTAGACAGATAGAAAAGATAGATGTTTCTGAGTAGCCTTTTGAGTCTTGAAAAGTCTGAATAATGTGAGATATCTGTGAGACATTAAGAGCAGAGTAATACAAAGATAGCTCTAAGGAAGGAGGCATCTTCAGAGCATAAACCCTTAGGGTCATGAGGAAATCTGGATATACTGCCAAAAAGGGGAGCTTTTTGGGGACATTGTAAAAAGAGAAAGAATGAACAAGTCCTTAATATTAGGAGTGATAAGTTACCTTTTGCCAAACATATATGCCTTAGAACTATTGTATTTTCAATCTCCTTCAAAGGATATTGCAGGTAATTTAAGGAGATCACATTGTAGAGTTTTTAGAAAAAATGCTTTGTACCAGTTGCTACTAATAGACTGTTTCAGTAAATGCCTTTGATAAAAACTGAATGAATTAAATGATTGATTATTAATATAAAGCGCACTAATGGGGGCACTTGAGCCAATGTTAAACAAGTTGAAAGGAATAACCCCAGAGGGAGTGCAACTGCCTAATTCCTCATTTTTAGTATAGATTAGCATTAGTATTCATAGCATAGATCTATTAAATAAGAGCACCAGATTTGAAGTCAAAAGACCTGGGTTCCCCTTTTTAGCCTCACAATAGCTTTATGATTTTGGGGAAGTCATTACCTCTCTGGGCTTCAGTTTCCTCACCTACAAAATGAGGGAGCTATTCTAAATAATCTCTGATACCTCTGAATTCCATGATCCTAAATTAATTGTCACCTAACTTAGGAAAGGTCCTTAGAGAATGGAGCAGAGGACATCTATATTTTGATGAAAAGGGCTGTAGGTAGGACCATTACACAGAAATGGCAAGCCTAGACTGACTGCTACACTGTGGTAAGGAGAACAACCTGGAAGAGAAAAGATGGCCTTTGTAGATACCAAAACCAAGCTTCATCAACTTCTTAATTAGGCACTTGGTTATAAGATCCTATGTTTTATAAATATATATATATATATATATATATATATATATATATATACACATATATATTTATATTGTGTATGTTTTTATATATTGTTTCTATATATATAAAATATGTATATATTTTTAAGAGTATCACAGTCTTCTCTAGATAGTTCCACCTCACCTAATTCCACCCCCAAAATCCTTCTCTCATAACAAAGAAGGGATTATGAAACAAAATGAACCTATACAATGACCTTATCTGCCAGTGTAGGCAGCAGTCACCTCCTAACCAAGACAAGAAAGGTGCTTTTTCCCCATCATCTGAAAATGAGTTGCTTTTTGAATGCTACACAAGTCTCTGTTTATTCTATAATTATTATGCAAAACTAGACTCTCCACTAAAGCAACTAGTCCCTGCTCTTCACTAAGCTTTAAGTGACAGCCTTTCCAACACCCACTTCTATTTGCACTTAAGTGGAATTGGGCAATTTATTTGTCATAATGAAGAATGCGTCCCTGCCATGAATCTTCATCACCTAATAGCTCAGGGGCTGCCAGGTGGAGGGGGATTTAGTACCCTACTCCTAGTAATCGATTCTGTGGTAGATCCTGGTTTTACTGGTAGAATAACAGTAGAACAAGAGAGTCTCTGTTTGCACAGAATACCATGGCAACTGGTAATTATGTCAGGATGGATACATTAAAAGATGACATTCTCACAGAGATTTGGTAGAATCAGAGCCTCCCCTAGAGTTTGAAAAATTGGGGCACAGGTCTCAGAGCAGTGAGGGTCCACCCCCCCCACCAGGTGATTCATACCGTGTAATGATGATTTGGAGAAGGGAGAAGGTTATTGTTTTTTGCTAATAGACATCAGGATTAACTAATAATATCAACACTATAAACAGAGCAATACAATGAAACTGAGAAATCTGTGAAATTAAAATGATTGAATCTGGTTCCTTTAGAGAAATGGTGAGAAAATATGCCTCTTTCCTTTTGTTGAATTATAGAGGGACTGTGGGTGTGGAACAGGGAGTATGCTTTCAGATATGATCAGTTTATTGATTGTGCTGAACTTTTTTGTGGGTAGTATTCTAAGGTCTGTTGCAAGGGCAGGCTCACTGGTAAGAGAGAAATGAATTTTGTATTCAGAAATGAATGTGATATAAAAGCAAAGTTTAATTTTTTAAAAAGACCTCATCTTTTTAAAAGGGTGTTCCTTTGAATATAAAATATTATAGGATACAATATAGAATATAGGTGAGCTCATCTATATTCAGTTGTCCAAGGTCACACAGATAAAGAAAGGGTAGAGCTGAGATGTGAATCTGGGTCCTCTGATGCCAAATCCGGATCTCTGTGGTCCTAAGTCCATTTCCTGGCCCTATCACTTCTCGGTTACTGGGGAGCCTTAGGCCAGTCACATAATTTCATAGATCCTCCAACTATCACCTGTGAAATGAGGAATTGGGAACCAAGAACCTTCAACTCTTTGTTTAGGCGGGATGTTAGATACCTGATGAGTATATAATGGTGCAGAAGACCTAACTTGAAGCCTCTTTAAAAAGAACCCCATTTTGGACACCCTCCATCTTGTGATTCAGAACTGGTTTTATGTCTTAATTAGGATGGCTTCTTTCTGTTTAAAATTTAAATACCTATTCCTGGACCTCAAAGGCTGACCTACTACTACTATGCTCATTCCTCCCTAAAAGAGTCCTCTGCTTTGCTGCCATACATGTGTTGAATCAGGTTTCGTCCTGGGGCAGGCAACTGTCTCTGAAGATGAGAAGTTCCACTTCTTTCCCAAGTTCTTTGGATCATTATGTTCCCCATTAATTAATTCATTCTTTAAGGAGTGGGTTTGGGTTCGTATCTAGGGTCTCCCAAAAGGCAGGGGTATTCAATTTATAATATGAATCAGATATGAGACAGTCATTTATTTCCTTCAAGTAAAAGAAATGCTGGAAGCCACAAAAAGAAAAAAGCACACACACACACAAAAACCCAAAAAACCCAATGTCATACAATGACAAGACTTCAGCACTTCCTGTTCAGTCACCTCCAATTCCTCTTGACTCCATTTGGAGTTTTCTTGGCAAAGATACTGGAGTTGTTTTCCATTTCCTTCTGAGGCAAACAGGGTGAAGTGACTTGCCCAGGTCAACTAGCAAAGGTCTGAGGTCAGATATGAACTGATGAAGATGAGACTTCCTGACTTCAGACCGAACATTTTAATCCACTGGGCCAGCTCACTGCCCCAGGCCCTTCCTGGACATTTTCAAACCATACCACCCATACTCTGACCTTCCTCCTCTTCTATCACACTTAGACTCTGTTCCTGAAATCCTGGATTTTGATAGGTTTGGGTTTTTTTTTAGTTTTTGCAAGGCAATGGGGTTAAGTGACTTGCCCAAGGCCACACAGCTAGGTAATTATTAAGAGTCTGGGGCCGGATTTGAACGCAGGTACTCCTGACTCCAGGGCCAGTGCTTTATCCACTGCACTACCTAGCTGCCCCGATAGGTGGTCTTTCATATTATCTGAGGAAGGGGCTACCATGCCATTTCCAAAACATGCTGTCATTCTTGGGCCTGTGGTCTCTCTTTCCAACTCTAGCTTACACCTTGTTCTCTCTTCCCCTATTCAATTATAGAGAAGCTAGAATAAGGTGCTTCACCCCATTTGCCTCAGCTTCCTCCTTTTGTAAATGGCAAACCACTCCAGTATCTTTGCCAAGAAAACACTAAAGGAGGTCACAAAGAGACAGACACAACTAATTGACTAAACAACAGAAACAACATTTGTCAAAATATTTTTATAGAAATCCTGTTTTCTAGAACAAAGGTCCAGCAATTAGGTTGTCCCCTGTATTTGGCATAACAATAATCCTTTGTGTGCTGGAATGATCTCACCCTCTTGCAAAATGTATTGTTTGGACCAGCACAAGTTCTGAGAAATTTTGGGCCCCCTATTTCCCAGGGCAATCCATCATGTGTTAACAATCCCTGTTCCTTGCCACTGGTGGTATTGGACTCCTATTCCCATCACAGAGCTCTGGTTCTGTGCCCCTCAGGTGGCCATGACCCCTTGGACTTGAAACAAGGACTGTTCCTACAGGACCCAAGAACACCCGTATTGGTCTAAGAAATGCTAATCACCAGTTCTGTCCCAAGATCATGTATGTGAGTGGCCCAACCTTAGCAGTGTGAAGCCCCTCCTTGGGGAAGGGAGGCAGAGGACCTCCAGCAAGAGTCATTTTCCTCCCTCTGAAATTCATTAGCTTTCTGTTTGTGTCCTGATTCTCCAGTCTCTAGCCTGCTCTGTTTGAGTTCCAGCCATCCCCGGGCTGGAGGCCAGTCCTGATCCAAGGTCTCTGGGGAAAAGAACTTTCTTGCCCATTTGTCCTTGTATTCCTGGTGCTTAGCACAGCTTCTGATACATAATAAATGTTTAATACATGCTTTTACATTTTTCATTTCATTACTGTTATACTATGCTAGGGAGGTAGAATCACAGACATCAGAACATGAAGCCGCTTGTAGAACCATAGAATGGTCAAGACCACCTTTCACCCCTGTACAGTCTGTACACTTCCAAGTCATCTTCCATCTGGGGACCAGATTCTCCAAGGAAGAAAGACTTCTTGCTGCCAAATAATTCTCCTCAATGGGCCACTTGAACTCAAAGGATCAACGCCAAGCTTTAATGCATCCATCTCTAAATTAGCTTAGCCACTTAATAAAGAAAACACACAATGGAAAAAAGCAACCAGAGCCCTGACTATAGACATGCCTCGTGGGGAAGCAGTGTCAGAGAGGAGAGGAAAGAGTGAGGTCTAGCTTTCTATCTCCTCACAAGAAGTCTAGGGACAGATCCCCTAGGAAAGCCAAAGGGATAGTATGAGTAGTATGATGAAAAATACCATTTACAAACAGAGAAGGAATGATAGAATTTGAGTGCAGATTGAGACATACTATTTTCATTTTATTCATTTTGGGTTTTTATTTCTTTTTGTTCTGTTTCTGTATGACACATGAAAATATGTTTACATGATTGTACACATATAACCCATATCGGGTTGTTTGTCATCTTATGGAGGGGGAGGTGATGGAGGAAGGGAGGGAGAAAATTTGGAACTCAAAACTTTAAAAAACAAATGATGAAAATTGTCTTTGCATACAATTAGAAAAAAAAATAAAATACTGTTTTTTTAAAAAAAGGATAGATAGAGTAGGAAGGTGTCTTTTCATTTTAACTAAAACAACATCCCACCCTGGGGAGAAACAAGTATATCAAGGGACCACCAAAGGGTTTAACCTGGTATACCAAAATGTGAAGTCCTTTTAGTGATGGATCCACATGGTAGCCAAAAGTAGAACTTTTCTTACTTTTCCACCTCCTTACACTATGTTTGTATGTTTTTTGTAAACCTCATGCTAGTTGGTCTTAATTATGTCATAGAATTCCATTACATTAAGATTCCAAAATTTATTTAACCCTTCCCTTATTTTTGGACACTTAGACTATTTCCATTGTAATATTTCTTTTCTTCTAGAAATTACAGTATTATGTGTTCACAATCTTTGTTCCTTGCCACTGATGGGTATTGGACTCCTATATCTGTGCATGTGCAAGAGAAAATATTCAGAGTAAGGTTATTCCACAAAATTCTCATAGCTGAGAATCTGTGATTGGGTAGCTAGATGGTACAGTGGAGAGAGACCTTGACCTGGAGTAAGCAAGATTTATCTTCCTGAGTTCAAACCTGGCCTCAGATACATAGGAGCTGTGTGACTCTGTGCAAGTCACTTGACCCTATTAGGCTTAGCTTCCTCATCTGTAAAATGAACTATAGAAGGAAATGACAACTAACTCTACTATCTCTACCAAGAAAACACCAAATGGGGGTCACAAAAAAATTAAATCTGACTGAAAGTCCAGAGATTTTTCTGACTCATGTTTTACTATGCAGCATCATGGATGATGATTCAAGAATTTAAAAAACCATCTATGGTCAGTCTTAGCTGTGCAACAAGGTGTAAATAATAAGTTTTCATTTTCAAGATTAGTCCTTAATATCACATAAAATAGTTTTCTTTCTTTCTCTTATTACAACTCTCTCAAGTCTGTCTCCTAGGTTTTGAAACATAGTGGAGTCTATCACCTGATATCAGGAAACCTGGGATTTTAATCTTAAATTTCATTTGTTTCCAACATCTACAAACTAGATAACACTAGGCAAGTCACTTAGTGTCTCTCTGACTTCAGTTTCTTCATCTGTCCAATGGGAAAAATGATTGGAGAGATTGTTGTGAAAACTAAATGAGACAATGTGAATATGTCTTACAAATCTCATGGCACTCAGTATAGCTATAAAATTGTTAAGTTTTAAAAATTAGTTATTACAGTTTGTCACAAAATAATAGTGTAGGGCAGCTAGGTGGAGCAGTGGACAGAGCACCGGCCCTGGAGTCAGGAGGACCTGAGTTTACATCCAGCCTCAGACACTTAATTACCTAGCTGTGTGACCTTGGGCAAGTCACTTCACCTTATTTGCTTCCATTACTTACCTATAAAATAGGCCGAAGAAGGAAATGGCCAACCTCTCCAGTATTTTTGTCAAGAAAAATCCAGATGGGGTCATGAAGAGTTGGACACAACTGAATAATGACTGAACAAAAATGAGTATGTGGCATACCTATCGGTGCCTAAGGATGTTGATTTAAAGTATAAGCCTAGATTCTCAAGTATTATAAATTTGTGGAATAACCTTACTCTGGATATTTTCTCTTGCATACACACACACACATGTGCACATGTACATACACATACCCTAGCCTGATGTAACAGAAAGTAGGTCTTGGAGTTGGGATGAACTGGGTTCCTTCTGACTTTCAATATTTACTACTTGCAGGCAAAATGGTTAGAGTTTTGGTCCTGGAGTCATGAAGATCTGAATTCAAATCTAGCCTCAGACGTTTAGTTGTAACCTTGGACAAGACATTTATTCTCTGCTTCAATTTCCTCATCTCTAAACTAGGAATAGTAATATTACTTCTCAGGGTAGCTTGGAGGGTAAAATGAAATATATGTAAAGTTCTTTGTGAACCTTAATATGACGTGTGATATACACCTACACACATGGACATATATATATCTACTATTATTCTTTTTTTTTTGCAAGGCAATGGGGTTAAGTGGCTTGTCCAAGGCCACACAGGTAATTACTAAGCATCTGAGGTTGGATTTGAACTCAGGTACTCCTGACTCCAGGGCCTATGCACTGTGCCACCTAGCAGCCCTATCTACTATTATTCTTGACCATTAATTGAAATAATGACTGAACAAATTATTGAATGGAATATAAAAAATAAAAGAAATGAGAAAAAGTAATGGTTTCAAAGCAGAGTAAGAAGACTATTTTAAAACTGATATAGTCAAGTGAACATAAGCAGAATAATTGATACAATAACACTATAAAAGTAAACAACTTTGAAAGCTTTAAGAACTTTGATAAAGCAATAACCACCCCTGATTTTTCCAATCAGAAGGGTAATGGATGGACTCAGGATGTAGAATAAGACATTCCAAAATGTAGAACTCCAAATCTTACCAAAAAATGAATGAGGGGGAAAACTATCTTTACATGTAGTTGAAAAAAACAAATTTAATTTAAAAAGAGACTTTCTTTTTTTAACGTGGTTGATGTAGTATTGTCAAAAGCATATTTATCACAAATATTTCTTTGGTTTGTTTTGGAAGTTTTTTTTGTGTGTTTGATTTAGGTTTGGTGTTCATTGTTGAAAGGATCTGGATTGTTGTTCAAGCATTTCAGTTGTGTCCATGACCCATTTGGGGTTTTCGCGGCAAAGATACCGGAGTGGTTTACCATTTCCTTCTCCGGATCATTTCACAGATGAGGAAACTGGGGCAAAGAGGGTTAAATGACTTGTCCAGAGTCACACCACTAATAATTGTCAGAGAATGGATTTGAACTTGGGTCCACAGCTCTATTTACTGCGCCCTTGAGGGCCAGGAGGGAGGAAAATATTCAAATTCTGTCCAATGAAGAATTTTAGATTTAAGTTTCTCTGAATGCCAGGTGTGACAGTGCCCGTCGCAGATAATAAGCCTCTATTTACTGCCTGCACCTCTTTCACCTTCCAGGGACTCTGCAAGGGGCGGGGCCTTTCTGCCCCGGCTCCAAGCTACGGTAGTGGGCGGGGCTTATGGGCCTTAGTGACGGGATAGACGCCGGGAGTTTCCGTTAACTCCATGGAAACCGTGCCGGGGGCGGGGCTTCCTTCCCCCATCGAAAAAGACGCGACGAAAGCGGCTCCCGATTGGCCGGAGAGGGCGACTCTTGACCTCGGAAGCAATTGTCGCGGGCACTCGGAGCGGGAGGCGGTTGCGGGGCGGCTGTGAGGTCGCCGCTTCTCCAGTCGGGGGCAGGATGAGAGGCCGGAGGAAGCGCAAGGCCCGCGATGGGGCCGGGTCGCAGGTAGGCGCCGGGAAAAGCGGGGCCCGAGCGGCAGCGTTTAAGGGCCGCCGGCCGCCGAGGGCTCCCCTCCCCTCCCTCCTCGTCTTCCCGCCTCCAGCAAAGCCCGCGCCCCGGAGGAATGGCGTGGGACACTTCACCCGCCCCCCTCGGCCTCGGAGCGCTCACCTGGAGGATGGGACTCCCGCGTCTTAGAGGCTCCCCGAGGCCTCCGAGAGAGGGTCCCCGCGCGGGCCCGCCGGGGGCGCCGTGAGCAGCCGGCCCGGCCCGAGTTCTAACGAAGCCGCCGAGCGCCGCTCCGTGCGGCCGGGCTGCTCCGTGCGGCCCCGGGCCCAGGGCGGGTGGGCTGCTCCGGGCGGCCCCGGGCCCAGGGCGGGTGGGCGGCCCCGGGCCCAGGGCGGGTGGGCCGCTCCGGGCGGGTGGGCTGCTCCGGGCGGGCTGCTCCGGGCGGCCCCGGGCCCAGGGCGGGTGGGCTGCTCCGGGCGGGTGGGCTGCTCCGGGCGCGGCCCCGGGCGGGTGGGCTGCTCCGGGCGCGGCCGGGATTCGGCCGTGGGGGCTTTCTGAGCAGCTGGAAAATGGGGGGTTGTTTCCAACGGCCTCTTGGGCCCCGTCTAGCCGCGAGTGAGGGGCGCAGCAGACAGACCCTTGGAGTCCGGGGCTCGCAGGCTCAGCCGCTTTGGACCGGCGGGAGCCCTGGGCAATGACCCTGTTTGTAATTTGTTTAAAATCTCTCCCCATTGGCCCCGCTATTTATTTAAAAGCTCTTCCCAGTGGCCCTTTTTTTTTCCATTTATTCATTTAAAATCTCTTCCCAGTGGCCCTGTTATTTATTTGTTTGTTTCTTTATTTAAAGTCTCTTCCCTTTAGCCCGGTAATTCACTTATTTATTTGTTTAAAAGCTCATCCAGGTGGCCCTGTCATTTATTCATTTGTTTATTTCTTTATTTGGAATCTATTCCCAGTGGCCCTGTCATTTGTTTCTTTGTTTATTTAGAATCTCTTCCTGGTGGCCCTGTTATCTATTTATTTATTTGCTTATTTGTTTATTTAAGGTCTCTTCCCATTGGCCCCGTTATTTGCTTATTTATTTATTTATTCATTTAAAATCTCTTCCCAGTGGCCCTGTTATTTATTTATTTGTTTGTTTGTTTAAAGTCTCTTCCCTTTGGCCCTGTAATTCACTTATTTATTTGTTTAAAAGCTCTTCCAGGTGGCCCTGTCATTTATTCATTTATGTATTTATGTATTTATTTATTTATTTATTCGAAATGTCTTCCCAGTGGCCCTGTCATTTGTTTCTTTAGAATCTCTTCCTGGTGGCTCTGTTATCTATTTATTTATTTGCTTATTTGTTTATTTAAGGTCTCTTCCCTTTGGCCCCGTTATTTACTTATTCATTTATTTATTTAAAAGCTCTTCCGGGTGGCTCATTCATTCATTTATCTATCTATTTATTTAAAACCTCTTCCCAGTGGCCCTGTTATTTATTTATTTATTTATTTAGAGTCTCTTCCCATTGGCCCCTTATTCACTTATTTAAAAGCTCTTCCCAGTGGCCCTGTCATTTATTTGTTTGTTTATTTAAAATCTTCCCAGTGGCCCTGTTATTTGTTTGCTTGTTTGTTTATTTAAAATCTCTTCCCAGTTTTCTGATCCATCAAAAGGGGATTTTAACACCCATGAACCAGCAGGGTGCTTGTGATGATCACATGAGAGTAATCATGAAAGGACACAAAGGAGGCTGTGTTATCATTAAGTCCCTCCACTTCTCCCAGCCTGTTTCCTCCTTAGTTAAAAGAAGACGGCTTCCATGGGCCCTTCCAGCCTGAAATGAAAGATCTTAGGATTTTTACCTGACTCTCCATCAAGTTTTTGAGGACAACTCATTTAGTCAGTAAATAAACATTAATTAGTTTTCAAATCTCTCGTGTCCTTTCCATGTGGCTGTTAAAAGTTTTCAGAAAGCACTGTCACACCCACCAAAAAACTCAGCCCTTCACAATCCAAGTTTGATGGTCTTCCAGGCTTTTTACATAGTACTCCCCTTTACTTACGCTGTGGTATAACTAAAACAGCTCCACAAGCTATTTCTTAGACACTGTATTTCATCTCCTGCCTCTGCCCTTATACAAACAAGTGAATTCCTGTCCCTAGAGTTCCTCAAGTCCACCCTTTAGCAAACTTGGCCTCCTTCATGAGCGAGAGCTCTCCTGATCTTCCCCCCCAGCTGCTAGTGTTTCTGGATTTACTTAAAAGTCTGCCTGTTGTTTCTCCTAATAGGATATAACCAATTTTGGTGGGTCCTTTTTTGTTCTTGATGTCTTCAGGACCTATAATAAACTTACTTCATTTACTGCTTATTATCTAAATGCCTGTTCTGCCAGACATTATAAAATAGGCTTTCCTGATAGAGGGAATTTGAGGGATTCCCACTGTGACATCTTAAAATTTAAAAACAAACCTTTGGGGTTTGAAAAGGATCTTAATATCAGATCATTCACTTCTATGTGTACCAGACTGAGAATGATCTGTACTTAGAACATCTTCCACAAGAGTTCATCCACCCTTGATTGAACAGTTCCTGATAGAAAAGTTCCAGGCAAAAGGGAATCCTTTGGAGATAATCCTTTAGAAATTTTTTTAATTTCTGTTGAATCCTAACTTCTTCCCTTTGAAAAAAAGAGATTGACTCCAGAAGGCAGAGTTAGGAAGAATGAATGGAAGTTGCAGTGAGACAAATTTAGAATTGATTGAAGTAAAAACTTCTTAATGTGGCCCTGTTTGCACAACTTTCGGTGCTGTGGATCATTCTCTTCTTTTTTAATACTTCTCTAGGTTTTTGTGACATTGTTCTCTCCTGGTTCTCTTTAGCTGTCTCCTCAGTCTCCTTTGCTGAATCTTCATCCAGGCCACTCCCCTAACTGTGAGTGTTTTTAAGGCTCTGACCTGGGCCCTCTTCTCTCTACCCTTTATATTATTGTCATTAATGTCACTAGCTTCAATGGAATTAATTATCTCTAGCAAATGATTCTCAGATCTAACTCTAACCTTTCTTTTGGCTTCTAAGCTAATCTGCAACTAGATGGTGCAGTCTGTAGAGCACCACCCTGAATTCCGGAAGACCTGAGTTTAAATTCAACCTCAGACACTTTTAGCTGTGTGACCTTGGACAAGTCACTTAACCCTGATTGCCTCCTATCCAAGGCTATCTCCTGTCATCCTGATTCATATCTACAACTCAACCTAGATGGCTCTGGAGGAGAAAGTGAGACTAGTGACTTGGCATAGTCCCTCTTCACTAAAAATCCAATTTATGTGCATGTCATGGTATCATCTCCCTGATGTCACAGTCATCTTCAGGAAAGGACAAACATCAACGTTGGATAACTTGAATGGGATGTTCCACAGACATCTCAAACTCAACCTTGTCCAACATTAATTTTCAATTGTAGTGGTGGTGTTCAATTACATTGTTATATGTTATTTTCCTGTTCATTTAACATGCATTTATTAAATATTTATTATGTATGAGTCTGTGTGCTAAGCCTTAGGATTAAAGAAAGGCAAAAACAGCCCCTGCCCTCCAGAATTTTACTTTCCAATGAGGAAGAGCCTGCTTACTTCACTTTGCATTAATTCATATAGTTCCACAATTTTCCATTACTCATTATTCATGTTATTGCTGCTTTACCATAATTCTTTGCACAAATTAAAACATTTGAATATATATGAGGCCTTTTAAAAAATCCATTTCTTTGGACCATTTCCCAGCAGTGGAATCTCTGAGTCATAAAGTATGGATATTTTAGTCACTATATTCACATATTTTGGACTAATTTATAGCTCTACTGATTATTAATATACCCATCTTTCCACAACCTCACTAAAATTCACAACTTTTGCTATCTTTACCTATTTACTGGATATGAAGTGAAATCTCAGAGTTGTTTTGATTTGCATTTCTCGTATCAGTGATTTGGACATTATTTTAAATAATAGGTAATTCCTGTAATTCTTTTGAGAATTGTTTGACTTTAATCTTTGGCTATTGTCTGTTGGGATTAAGCTCTTGGCCTTAAATGTTTTTGTCAATTGTATATTTTGGATATCAGACCTTTATCTGATTTCTTCCCCCATCAATCATTTCCCCTTTTATCCTAATTGCATTATTTTTGTTTATGCTAAAAAAATGTGAAAGAATAGGTATATGTATTCTTTATCTGTAAAAGAAAACTATTACACGAGCAGGTAAGGTTCTTTTATGGAAGACAATATTAACCTTTCTTGTATCGTGACCCCTTTGGCAATCTGGAAAAAAACCTAGCTTCCTTCTCAGGATATTTTTTTTAATGCATAAAATTAAATAGATGGAGTTTTGAAGGGAGCCAAGAGTATTCTGAGTTTCAATTACTGCAATATTTTTTTTTTCAGTTTTCAGATACCAAGTTAAGAAATTGTTTTATGGTCTTTTCTCTACCTTTTTTTTCTCTCCTTCTACCATCTCTCTCTTCCATTCTCCATTAATGTATATGTGCTATTCTGTCCATATTTTTTCTTTAGGCAATAGAGTAATAGCTAGGAGGTAGTTGTGAATGACTACCTCAGAAATAATGCCAGGAAGGACACAAAAGAAGAACCTCTGCTGCTTCAGTGACTCTTGTTACTCCTCTCGGCAGCATTCCTGAACCTTGATAAACATGAAATCTATTCACATAAAGAAAGCCCTTTGTAACACACTGCAAAACTAATCAGAGAGGGGGCTTCTCCTATCTTCTCAACTTTATTATTGCTTTTTCTTTTCTTTCTCTTCCTTATTTCTATGTTATTGTTTTCTAATATTGTGATAAAGCATATACCTTTAACAAATTGGCTCTCCTTCCCTTTCATCCTCCACTAGAAAATATAGTCACTCCTATGGCCCCTAAAGGTCGAAATTTTACTCTTGGAAAATTCACACCAAATTCATTGTGTTTACAAAGAAAAACTATCTAGTGTTGTCATACCCAGAAAAGGGATAGAAAACATTGATATATAGGGTAAGTTCTAATTATTGTCTGAGAATTTATAACATTTTTATGCTCATCTGCAGTATAAAAAATCAAAATACGTGAAGAAGGAAGAACCCACTCGGGCAGATGTCTCCGATGATCTTCGACAGGAAGTGGAAAATCTCTATAAGCTCTCAATGCCTGAAGATTTCTATCACTTTTGGAAGTTCTGTGAAGAACTTCATCCTGAAAAACCAACTGGTAAGAACCTCAAAAGTTGTCTTTATATAGACACCACTAGGAGGAAGTATAAACAAAATGTATAAATGTGCTTTAAAATTATGTCAGTTTGATTATAGATTGAGGTTGATTTTTTAAAAAATGATCATTGCAAACAAAGAACTGGTGAATATAGATTGAAAAATAGATTTCAGCATGTAAGATAAGCTCCTGAAAAGTTTAGATGTGCTTTGTAAATGAAAATTTTATATTAAGCATATACTCCTTACTTAGATAAAACTTTATCTCTATGCCTAGAAAAGACATGAAGAATTAAAAAAAACAGCTCGACTAGAGCAGAAGTTTAATCTAGGGCAGTAGTGGAAGAGAAAGTTGAGGAGATAGAGTGGAATCAGAAAGTGGATATCCTTAGATGACAGACTTAGGAATATGAAATGTATCCTGAAGGCGGTAGAAAGTCAAAGAAGACTTTTTTGGGAAGTGAAGTGACATAATAAAAACTTTGATTTGGGAAAATTAATTAATCTGGTTATATAAACATGGACTAAAGAGGGAGATGAACCTATACTCTGACCTCTAAGCCAGTGGTCATTGAATCTATTCATTCTCTTTTTTTTAATTTAATAAATTTATTTTCATTCATATGACATGCATGTTTCCAAGTTATAAAATTTCCCTCCACCCTCCCTTCCCACCCTCCTCCCCAATGTTAGCATCTTACATGCATGTTTTGATAAATATGTTTACATATTTAATATGTAATTTTCAGCATGAGGAATTAGGATTAAGGGAAAGAGACACATAAGAGATAATTCTTATAAAGTTCATCAGATTCAGAAGGGTTGTTTTTTAGTGTGTGTTTTCTTTTGTTTTTCTTCCTCTGAATGGGGTTTTAACATAGTGCATAGCCAGTCTAATAGCTGTGGTCCTATTGTCCATCCTCAAATGAAGGTGATTAGAGCTCTTCCCCTACCCAAGCTGAATATACTTTTACCTATCCCTCCATGACCACAGTGGCTAAAAAGGGCTCATAATGAGACATCATTATGGTTGAAGTAGACTCTTCTTCCCTTCAAAATTCAGCTCAAGTACTAATTTCCACATACATTTTTTCCTGGATCTCCTCAGTCTCTGGTACCTCCCCTGTATTGCTGTTTATTATGTGTTTATTTTTATTATACTTAATGTTCACGTTGTCTCCCCCAGTAGACTGCAAAATCTTTGAAGGCAGAAAGCAAAAACTGTTACATTTTTGTGTATGGATCCTTAGCTCCTAAGAATTTAGTAAGGGCTTGATAAATGCTTACTGGTTAAATGACAGAAATTCTTTACATAACTGGAAGCCATATGAGCAAATGAATTTTCTAAGGGGGAAAAGAAGAGATGACTGAGTTCTGAATTTGAGGGGAGAAACTGATATAGAAGAAAACAGAGTCCAAGAAAGGAAAGTACTTAAGCAATGATAATAGATAAAAAGATATCATTTGTGACAAGATCAAGGGGAGTAAAAACTGGGGAAAAGGCTGTTGTTAGATGTAGCAATTAAAGGTTCTTGGTAGCTTTTAAGAGCAGTAGGGTTTCAGGAGAATGATGAGAATAAAAGTTAAAATGGTGGGAAAGAAATTGAGGAGGTAGTTGTAAACAATTTATATTAGACTAGCACAGTGCCTTGAAAATGTCTGAATTAAATTGACAGTTTTTACATGCCACCAGAAAGATCTATTTCATGGAAACTTCCTTTTTTATAGAAAGTACTACTTTCCTACCAGAAACTGGTTTTTCCTGTGTACATTTAATTTCATTTACAGATGCTCTGTTAACAAGCCTTGGACTACAACTTGTTGGTCCTTTTGATATCCTTTCTGGAAAACACAAAGTGGAAAACAAATCAACAGACCTAAACTTTAACCTTCACTGGAGGTTTTTCTATGATCCTCCTGAGTTCCAGACCATTATTAATGGAGATGACAAAACTCAGTATCACATGGGGTATCTCAGGTAAGAAACCTTTCTCCTGGGGTGGCTAGGTGGCGCAGCAAATACAGCACCAGCCTTGGAGTCAGGAGTAGCTGGGTTCAAATCCGGTCTCAGACACTTAATAATTACCTAGCTGTGTGGCCTTAGGCAAGCCACTTAACCCCATTGCCTTGAAAAATCTTTAAAGAAGAAAAAGAAAGAAAGAAACCTTTCTCCTCAGAAAGCAACACAGGGAATCTCTTCACTCTTTTGCAGTACTGCAGTACTACTGCAACTGTTGGTTCTTCCCAACAGTAGAATCTTATGATTCATTGAATGACAGATTGTCTTTCGCTTAGTGGACATCTCTCCTAAAGCAATGAGTATAGACTCTTGGCTATTTTTCTTGCCTTAACTATTGCAACTTAAAATAGATAACTCTTGCAGTGTTCTTTGCACTTGTGTTTTCTTCTGGGAAACTATGAAAATTCTCATTAGTCACCAAAAATACAGTTGTGAAATGAGGCCATAAGAATAATGCTAGGAAATTTAGCTTCTTGTTTTTTCCATATTTACCTTGGTAAAAGAAAACTTTTATCCATATTGGATGAAAGAAGCTTTTATATCTAACTAAAAGGGGAACTGTCATTTGGAGAAAATCCTATCCAGTAGAACTACTATTTTTTACCCAAGAGACCAGCTAGGACAATAGATTCAAGACAATTAATTGTCAAGGGAAGATAAGAGAAAGACAACAGGCACAGCAGTAGTTATATCCAGCTTTCTTGAATTTTTCTACTTTAACTTCTTTTGTCCCATAATCCTTTTGTGAATGAATAAAACATCTATAGACTCTGTTCTTAGTAGCTGACAAGTAATTTTAAGTCCTGCGCAGCTTAGAAGTATCCAGAAGAACCAAGTTGTTAACATTTTGCTTCTTGAAATATTCTAGTCAGATATTCAGGTAAAGTAAAGATACTGAGACAATTGACAGCTCTAGTAGCTGAACTCTTGTTTTCCTGGACGTTGCAAGAAATATTATGGGCATACCAATATTTTTGTGTTTAACAGAGACTCACCCGATGAACTTCCTGTATATGTTGGTGTAAATGAAGCAAAGATAAATTGTACAATTGTTCAAAATGGAGACAATGTATTTGCTGCAGTCAAGTAAGAGCTATACTTTTTTTCCCTCTCAGTTCTGTAGTTCTCAGTGATTGATTTCATTTACTTATTTTGGAATATGGGGAGGTGTGGAGAGAAAAATTTAAATACCAATTTGTTCTTTTACTAACAGTAAAATATTTGATTGTAGGAAAACTGGGTTTTCCACCTCCTGTTGCCCTGACCTCTGATTAGAACAGCAATGCTGAATTTTCAATATTGATATTATTTATGGACACTATTAGATGCCAAGTGTTGTTCAGATGGTTTTGTGATTTTATCATAATTCTCAAGATGATATCCTTGGCCTAAATTTAGTGATAAATTACTTTAATCAAACTTATTTCTCAGTGATATATTTTAGTTATATAGAGGAAAGGAAAAATTTGATGCACAAACTAATGTGCTATGTGATATTTTATCACTTCATTTTTTAAATACTTTTTCAATTAACAAGCATTTATTTTCTCTCCACCTTACAACTGGGGAGAGAAAAAGAAAAAATCTTTTAACAGGTATGCAGCGTCAAGAAAACAGATTCCGGGGGCCAGCTAGGTGGCATAGTGGATAAAGCACCGGCCTTGGAGTCAGGAGTACCTGGGTTCAAATCCAGCCTCAGACACTTAATAATTACCTAGCTGTGTGGCCTTGGGGAAGCCACTTAACCCTGTTTGCCTTGCAGAAACCTAAAAAAAAAAAACAGATTCCCACATTATTTGTTTTGATAATATATGTCTCATTTTGCATATTTACTCTTATTGCCTCTCTTTCAGGAGACGGGTATTTTGCTTCATCATCAGTACTCTGGAATCATGGTTGACCTTGGCTTTGATCAGAATTTTTAAGTCTAAAAGTTGTTCTTAGGGGTGGCTAGGTGGCGTAGTGGATAAAGCACCGGCCCTGGAGTCAGGAGTACCTGGGTTCAAATCCGGTCTCAGACACTTAATAATTACCTAGCTGTGTGGCCTTGGGCAAAAAAAAAAACCTAAAAAAAAAGCTGTTCTTAGTTAACAATGTTGTTAGTAGTGTAAATTATTCTCTCCATTCTATTCATTTTTCCCTACATTAGTTGCTAATAAGTCTTTCAGGTTTTTCTGAAACTGTTCCTCTTCCTTTCTAATAGCACATTAGAAGTCATAGATCATTTTCATATACCATAATTTTTTTTCAGTCATTTACAAATGATGGACACCTTTTTGTATCCAGTTTCCCCTACCATAAAAAGAGCTCCTAAATTTCATATGGGACCTCTTTATTTGTTCTCTTTGAAATTTAGAGTCTTCTTAATTTTAGGCCTGTCACTCTAACCACTGTGCCATCTAGCTGTCCCTTTTTTAAAATAATTTTTAAAAAACAGCAGTAAAAGTTGAAAGAAAAAGAGATGGCAGTCCTGTTAGGAAAGACATTTTAGGGACATATTTGAGACATTTAACCTCAAAAACTTAAGGTTAATTTGATTATTTATTTATTTATTTGTTTGTTTGTTTATTTATTTATTTATTTATGAGGGTGATATTGGTCATTTGTCTGAACAAAAGGTCCAGACTTAGAACCTTGTCCCCACTCTTCCTCATCCTTCTTATTCAGTCTTTAACAACTGCGGTCTTGTCAATTCTGTTTCCATACCCTCTAGTCCCTAATATCTATCACCTGAACTATCATCCTGTTTATCTCTATTCATTCTCTGTTCTTTCAAATCCATTCTTTAATAGTTACCAAATTGATGTTTGTGAAACATATAACCATGTTAATTCTTTTTAGTTCCCTCCTCCTCTGCTCCACAGTACCCCTTCCCCTAGCCCACTCCCTTTCCCCGCCTATCAGTAATTTATCTCTAGGACTAAAACACAAAATCTTCAGCCTGTTATCTAAAATTTATCCTTATCTAGTTTTCACCATTATTCCAAGTTAAACCTGCTGGCTAGCTTTTCCCTTCCCCTTCTTTTCAAAGGAATCTCTCTTAATCTGGATTCTTTTCTTACCTCTTCCTCTTTTGCCTGCTGTATTTGGTCTAACATTTAATTAGCTCACTCCAAGATTTATTGAATTTCAAGTTCCACCTTTTGCTGTCATGGCAACACCAGACCAAATGATTTCACTGGCTTTAAACAGCCCTCAGGCAAAATGATACCTGTCCTTGCTCTAAGACATATCTTAGGTTCTACTTCCTTTATGAGGCTTTTCCCAATTTCTCTCATTTTCCAAGTTGTTAGTGAGCTCTCCCCCTCTTCAGATTACTTAGTATTATCTTTTTTTATTAATTTATATTTATGTATGTTGTTTCCATCTAGATCTTTTATGCTTAATGAGTATTTAATCAAATTGGTATATATATATATATATATATATATATATATATATATATAGTCTGACTATATTGTATTTATTCCTCCTTTTAAACTATCATTGAACTATACTTTGGAGTGAACTTGGTAGCAGAACTATTTCCTGTAAACATTCTAAAATTGTGTTATGACTTGGAATACTAATGAAATCATCCCATCTATTTCAGATTATTTTTGGAGAAAAAAATTAAAGAGGAAACGGATAAAAAGAAAACTGATCTTTTACAGAATATAAATGAAAAACTAACAGAAGCAGCCAAAGAACTGGGTTATTCCTTGGAACAAAAAAGCATGAACATGAAACAGAGAGATAAAAAAGTATGAATTAAATCTGCTCAGCTGATCTTTGTGTAGAAACTTTTTTTGCTTTATTCCTACCCAATACTTTTGTTTCTCTATCGCTAACCTAAAGAAAGCTAAATACTATTACTGCTAACAGATACTGAATTCTGTTAGCTTGTCAAATCTGTCTGTAGCCTTACCTCAGAAGGTAGATGTTTATCTGACACACTGGTTGGTAGTGATTCTATTACCATCATAACAAATACCAGTCAATTTTTACTTATACTTTTCTAACCTTTACTTTTTTTTTTATTCAAAGTTCATCTTGTGAATGCAGGGGAAAACCCTTTTTGTTTTAAACTTTCTGCTAATGGATTCTATTTTTTTTTTTTAGGTTTTTTGCAAGGCAATGGGGTTAAGTGGCTTGCCCAAGGCCACACAGCTAGGTAATTATTAAGTATCTGAGACCAGATTTGAACTCAGGTACTCCTGACTCCAGGGCCAGTCCTCTATCCACTGTGCCACCTAGCTGCCTGATTCTATTTTATTTTTAAGATGAGCTGTGGTTCACATGAAAATTTTTTTTCAGGGCTCTGGAGTTTTGTACAGTTTAGTGTTTTACTTACTGCTGACTTAAATGGTAGCATTTTTTAGCATTTGCACAAATCATGAGTTCCATTTTGAAAAATAATTTTGAAGCTGTCTTTCTCCTGTGTAACTGTAAACTATCTTAGCTCTTTTTCTGTCAACATAAGTGACAGTTTATTTCCTTTCAGTATTTTTTCTAATGCACACTGTGTAAATATCCCCCTTGTCAGTAGCGGATATTGCTGTGATGTAGCTTCCTTTGTTGTTTAAAATTAATAAACTCATTCTGATATTTAACAGAGAAGTTAGCTGTAGACCACCAGAAAGATTCTGCTGTTTTGAAGAAAATACAAGAAATGATTACTGAAAGGTTCTTAACAGGAGTTGAGGATATTTATACTATTTAGGAATATAAAGGTACCTTACTTAGTTTCTTACCACAGTGACTAGATAACTCATTTGTAGAGTTCAGGTAAGGTATTTCATTCCTAAGTAATTTGTATATGACTGTACCTCCTTAATTCGCTGAATCTATCCTAAATCTATTTCAATCTGCCATCTTACATTTCATCTGCAAGGTTAGATTCAGTGCTCTGATAGCAGTGCTATTTAACTGCTGCCCCATTAAAAAAGATGTGTGTCAACCCTTTATTTTAACTTCATACTTTTTTTTCTAACAGACTCTTTTTATTATTTTATAATCAAAATTGTAGGATTAATATAAGTGGGACTTGATCTTGTTGAGAAACCTGGCAAATCTCAATATATTTTACTATAACTTCTGATATCACTGCTCTCAATCTTAGCATCATCATCATAATAGTGGGGAGAGAGAGAATGAGTATAAATCTGCCTAAAGGTGGTACTTGAGATAATAGTCATAAACAGGAAAAGTAATAAGCAGATTTATTCAATTGGCATCAAATGGACATTTATGAAATCCACTGTTAGTAATTTGTTTCAGTTGAGACAGCTTAGTTTATTATGTTTTTTAACTGCTAGGAAGGAGAATAATGAGCACACATCACCTAAAACTGGTGAATTTTCCCATAACTTTCAGAAGATGATATTTTGGTAAAGTGAAAATAGAACTATTATTTCAACCCTCCCATTAACTATGTGACCATGGATGGATTGGGAATTTAGTTTTTTCATCTCTTAATTGAAAGGGTTGGTCTGGATGAACTCTCAAGGTCTAGCAATACTATTTTATTTACTAGCAGAAACCCAGAATAACATCTTTGAGAAAGATGATAGATTTTACATAAATTATTTCCAGACATGAGTGAAGTTTGTATATAGTAAAAATACCTAGATAAGAAGGCATCAACTTTGCCATCATCTCTAATGCTTATGTTGATATTAATGAATCTTTCTGCTTTGGCGTAATAGAAGTTAGCTCATCCACTTTTTTCCAGTTATGCTTTATGCTTCTGGGAAAGTAACAGACTCTTATTCCATTTTCTTCTAAATACTCTCTTGAGTTGATTTAAGAGAAACAAAAGTTTAGTTGATCTACTTAAGAGAAACAAAAGCTTAGTCAATCTACTTAGAAAATATTTTCCTTCCATAAATTTTAGTGGCCCAGGGAAAAGATAAAAGGAGATTAAAACCTATAAAGTATTATTTAAGTTTTTAAAATGTTTATTCAGATTACAGCAATAATCTATAACTGGCCAGCTTTCCAATTCAAATTTGGGGTGGGAACACAGGAATTGGCTGTGCCTGTTAAGTTTATATATTTTTTCTTTTAAACTAAGTACTAGGTATTTGGGGTATATTATCAATAAGCTTAGAAGTATTTTTAAATTTAGACAAAAAAAGTTTTATGCTAGAATTTAGGGACCCAAGGAAATAATAGCCAGATCATTTTATCATTACAGAAATACATGATTGATATTCATCTATACCTTGCCTAAGTTGGGTTACTGCAATTTATACTCTAAAAATATATATTACTTGAAAAATACATTTATTTTACAACAAGCCAATGATAACATTATAGTAATGTACATAACCCTTTTATAGATTATAGTCTTAAAGTATATTTGATCAAACATGTAATTGAAAACTAGTTTGACTAGTTTGGAGAAATTTCAAGAGAGAGATAGCAACTTTGGAAAAGTTTAGGATTGGGTATAATGATGGAGATTTAATGAGACAGGGTAGTATAGAAAAAGAAATCAGCATGGAAGAATTATTTGATAGTCAAGTAATAGGGTGAGGCAAGGAAGTTGGCAGAGGGGAGATGCTATAAGTAGAAAAAAAGCATTTTCTGCATGAGTTATAACTTGAACATTCTCCTTTCTTGCCCCCCACCTCCCCAATCCAGTTGAACAATTCCTTTGATTATGCCTCGCCATCTTGTATCTCTTAATATAATTAATACCTTGTGAATTGTACATTGCTTCAGAAAAGAATTGGGAGACAGCATTTGATGTTTCTGAACATTTTACGGGATTTTTTTTAGTAAGAAGTGAAAGATCTTAATTGCTTTTTCTTGATTTTGTTGAGAAATTTAAAATAATTGAAGCATTAAGAAATTGATTACATCAGGATAATCCCCCTGGGAGTTAAAGATAGGAAGATTAGGATGAGGAAGGAACCAAATTGCATTCTTGAAGAAACTGTAGTTATTAATCAAATAAAATATGGATATTATGGGCTAGAATGGTGTGTTTTAAAATGTTGAAATATTTAATAATTGAGATAATCAGATTTTCTTAAGTCTTCCCACTTTTCCAGTTTGAGAACTTGAATTTTCCAATTAAAAATAATTTCTTATTATTTGGCCCCTTCTTTCCTTCTCTTTTTTTCTCCCCTTTTTCTTATTTCTTCTTTCAGATCTAAGTCTATAATGATAACACTTGAAAGAAAAATAATAATAGTTCTAGAGATATTCTCTTTCCCCCCCCTCTAGTAACAGTCTTTTGACCCTTAAGGTCAGGGCATGATAAAGAATTATGAGTGATCAGTGTGTTGGTTTAATAAACTAGTTGCTCTATTTTTTTTTTATAATTATTCACATATTTGATATTTAACTAAATTTGTACAGAGGAAATTATTGCATGTAATCTTTTGCCCAAGAAATTCAGTTTCCTGAAATCATGATTATACATGGTCAGAAATATTGGAGTTTTCTGTCGGTTAATTTATACCTTTTTTTCTCCCCCTTTGATTTAGGTAGTGACAAAGACTTTTCACAGTGCAGGCCTGGTCGTCCCTATAGATAAAAATGATGTTGGATACAGAGACCTCCCTGAAACAGATGGTAATATAAAAGTGCTTTTGTGTGTGTGTGTGTGTGTGTGTGTGTGTGTGTGTGTGTGTGTGTGTTGTTTAAATGTTTTAATTTGTAAAGTTTGGGAATTTGCCAGGAAATATGTGATACAGGAAGGATTTAGAAGATCATTAGTGTGGCTCACTCCTTCACCTGGGGAGATCCCAAGTGAAAAGTCTATAGAGGGAAGGAGGAAGCACATCTATGGTAAGTGTCTACTCTGTGCCAGACACTGAAAATGCTTTACAGGTATCTCATTTGTGATACAGGTATCACAACAACTTTGGGAGTTAGATCCATTATCATTCCCTTTTTACAATTGAGGTAACTGAGGCAGATAGAGGTTAAGTGACTTGTCTGGATTACACAGCTAGAAAATACCCAAGGTTAGATTTGAACTCAGTTCTAAATAAATGGTTACGTTTTTTTTCTTGGTCCCCCTTGGTTTTTTCATTATTTGTGTATAACAACGGGTTTTTTGTATAGAAAAATAGAATGGTTTTGACAGGTGTGAAACATTGTAGCCATTTACCAAAAAAAGGTAGTATTTATCTTTGTGACCTATTATCATCCTATAATCATCATCCCATCCTACCCCATTCTTTCTGGCTTCCTCTAGATTTCTGCTCCCATCAGAAGTAGAACCTTGATCCTTTCCAACAGGTACCTTTTTGCTACCTTAGCTTTAGATCTTTACCAAAGATAGGGTGGTAATTTTTCTTAAATAGAAAGACAAGACATGTTTTATTTTTTTTTTATCTAGGATCCTGTCTAGACATTCAGAAGCTTTAGGTAGGATTGTGTGTCAGACTCTTCCCTCTCCTGGTGCCCCAGTTAACTACTAGATCTTGATGACGATTGCTCATCTGAACAACAAACAGTTCAATCCTGGCAGACACTGCCCAGGGAAGTTGTGGGTAGTCTAAGATAGCAACAACAGTCATGGTATGGAAATGACAATTTGCATGAAATTATTATGACTAAAAATGAACACATAACAAAAGTAATGTGAATCCTTTTTTTTTCCTCAGCTTCTGTTTGAGGTCCTGAAAATGCTAAGCTGCTTAGATAACGAAATGAGGCTTTAGAATACATAAGACTTTTAAAAATCAGATTGAAAGGAAACCATATAACTTTGATTAAAAACTTCAGTATATTCCAAAATAGTGCTAAAATTGAAATTATCTGACATGCTGATTTAGGGGAAAGCATTCACTGGTCCTAAAGGTAGAAGGTCTGACTTCTGCTTTTCATTCAGTTATCTTGAACAGGATCACAGGCTCTCTGAACTAGAGATTCCTTCCTTGGTTTGTAACCAATGAAAGATATATCTGCTATTATTTCCAGTGCTCCCTTATCCTGTCCCATTCTGCCCAGGGCCTTCATCAGCAGTCGAGACTTTCCCTCAAAGCATGGTACTACTGCCATATGTGTCTATCCCATAGGGGTAAAGGAAGGAAAGAGTGTTATGGAGCTGATTATAGCCACCACATTTTGTCTAGAAGCTCTCAAACAATCCTAATTAGGAGATTGAGTAGGTCCCTTTAAAATCTAGCTCTGCTCCTCACATATATGACCTTCTATAAGTCACTTAACCATCAGTGTTCTTGGTTTCATCTCTAAAGTAAGGTTAGATTAAATAGCTTTAGAGTCCCAACTTTTTTTTTTTTTAGGTTTTTGCAAGGCAATGGGGTTAAGTGGCTTGCCCAAGGCTACACAGCTAGGTAATTATTAAGTGTCTGAGACCAGATTTGAACCCAGGTACTCCTGACTCCAGGGCCGGTGCTTTATCCACTGTGCCACCTAGCCGCCTAGTCCCAACTCTTTAACTGTTTTTTGTTCTGTTTTGTTTTTTGCAAGGCAATGGGATTTAAGTGACTTGCCCAGGGTCACAAGTGTCTGAGGTCACATTTGAACTCAGGTCTTCTGACTCCAGGGCCAGTGCTTCTGTTCACTGCCCCACCAAGCTGCTCCTTTCCAACACTTTAGCCCTGTGGAGCTAAGCATTCTAAGTTGGTCATATTTTTCAGGGTCAAAATAACTACAAATGGGTTATAACCAGTATGTACATTTTTAAAATTTGAGTATTTTTTAATACATTTATTTTCCCCCAATTAAATTTTAATATTCAAATATTTGAATTCTTTCCCATATTCTCATTCCTCTCCCCCTCATTGAGAAAGGAAGTTATTTGTAGGTTAAAAATGTATAGTCATGAAAAAATTACCATAATAGTCATGTTATGAAAGTAAACATAGACCCCCCCCCAAAAAAAAGAAACCTCAAGAAAAATAAATTTTAAAGAAGTATGCTTCAACCTGTATTCAGTTACCATTAATTCTCTTTGGGGATAGATAGTATTCTTTCCCTTCCTTCAGAGTTGTCTTGGGTCAGAGCATTAAGAAATGGTACGGCATTCACAGCTGATCATCCTACAATATTGCTGTTACTTTGTTATTTGGTACATTTTCCCATTGCATCTATTCAGTCTATTTCAGTTTTTACTGAGAGCATCCTGTTTATCATTTCTTTAGCAAAATAGTATTCCATCATAATCACTTGCCACAATTTGTTCAACCATTCCCCAGTTGATGGGCATCCCTTCAGTTTCCAGTTCCTTGTCATCAATAAAGTGCTGCTATAAATATCCTTATAGATATAGGTCCTTTCCTTCCTGTTTTTCACCTCTTCTGGAATATAGACCTGATAGTGGCATCACTTGGTCAAAGGGTAAGCATAGTTTTATAACCCTTTGGGTGTAGTTCCAAATTGCTTTACAGAATTGTTGAATCATTTCACAACTCCTCTAATAGTACATTAATTTCTCATTTTCTCTATATCCCTTCCAAAGTTTGTCATTTTCTATTTCTGTCCTATTGGTCAATCCAATTAATATAAGGTGATACTCCTCAGAATTGTTCTCCAAAAAGTTTCTCCTGAGTTAAGAGAGGCAGCTGGGTGGTACAGTGGAAGGGGAGCACTAGCCTTGGAGTCAGGAAGACAGGAGTTCAAATACAGCCTCAGACACTTGACTTTGTGACCTTGGGCAAGTCATTTAACCCTGATTCTCCTGCATCTAGGGTCATGTCCAGTCGTCCTGATTCCTATCTAGCCACTGGATGCAGATGACTAGGGAGGATAAAGTGAGGCACCATGGTGACTTGACACAGCACCCCCTCACTCAAAATCCTTGTCATGCTTGTCATGGTATCACCTCTCTGATGTGTTGGGGAGTTTTTTGAAAATGAAGGACAAACCTAATGAGTTAGAACTTTTTTAACTTTAAAATTTCCTATAATTTTATTTAAATATTTTATTTAATTTTAGTTATACAATTTTTCCCCTAATCTTACTTCTCTCCCCCCCCCACCCCCCACAGAAGGCAATTTAGTCTTTAATTGTTTCCATGGTATACATTGATCCAAATTGAATGTGATGAGAGAGAAATCATATCCTTAAGGAAGAAACTTAAAGTATAAGAGATAGAAAGATCAGACAATAAGATATCAGTTTCTTTTTCCTAAATTAAAGGTAATAGACTCTGGTCTTTGTTCAAACTCCATGATTCTTTCTCTGAATACAGATGGTATTCTCCTTCACAGATACCCCAAAATTGTCCCTGATTGTTGCACTGATGGAATGAGCAAGTCCATCAAGGTTGGACATCACCCCCCATGTTGCTGTTAGATGTACAGTGTTTTTCTGGTTCTGCTCATGTCACTCAGCATCAGTTCATGCAAATCCTTTCAGGCTTCCCTGAATTCCCGTCCCTCCTGGTTTTTAATAGAACAATAGTGTTCCATGACATATATATACCACAGTTTGCTAAACCATTCCCCAATTGAAGGATGCTTACTTGATTTCCAATTCTTTGCCACCACAAACAGGGCTGCTATGAATATTTTTGTACTAGTGATGTTTTTGCCCTTTTTCATCATCTCTTTAGGGTAATAGACCCAGTAGTGGTATTGCTGGATCAAAGGGTATGCACATTTTTGTTGCCCTTTGGGCGTATAGGACTTTTTTTTTAATATGGTCATAGATAGCTTTGATAATCTCATCTAAAAACTGATTATACCTTTTGATCATTTATCCATAGAGGAAATGGCTCTTATTTTTATAAATTTGACTCAGTTCTGTTTGAGAAAGGTTTTATTAGAGAAATTTTGTTTTTCCCCCCCGTTACTAACTGTATTTTCCTCCATCCTATTCCCCTACTTCCATTCTATTCTTTCTCTCTCCTTTCATCCTGTCCCTCCTTAAAAGTGTTTTGCATCACTCCCCTTCCCACAACCTTCCCTCTCTTCTATCACTTCCTCACCCCTTTTCTCTCATCTCTTTTCTCTTCTACTTTACTCTTGAGTGAGTTATATCCACATGATTGTGTATTTTATTTCCTCTCTGAGCCAATGTCAGTGAGAATTAAGCTCACTCATTTCCCCCTCAACTCCCCCCACTCAGCAGCAAAAGCTTTTTCTTGCCACCTCTTTGTGAAATAACTTATCCCACCCTCTCCCAATACATTCTTCTTAACTCCATCTTTTATGTGTGTGTGTGTGTGTGTGTGTGTATAAGCCCTTCATAGTCAACTCCCCCCTTGCCTTGTCTATATATGCTCCTAACTGCCCTAATAAATGGAAATGAGTTTATCAGTATCATCTTCCTATGCAGAAGTATAAGCAATTCAACATCATTAAAACCTTAATGATTTGCCTTTTATCTTTTTATGTTTCACTTGAGTCTCATATTTGAAGATAAATTTTCTATTTAACTCTGATCTTTTCAACAGGAAAATTTGAAGGTCCTCTATTTCATTGACTGTCCATCTTTTCACCTGAAAAAAAGTGTGCTGGGTAGTTGATTCATGGTTGTAATCCAAACTCTTTTCCCTTCCAGAATAGCATTCTCTCTTTTATGTTGGAGAATAGGAGTACAGAAAAAGTATACTGGCAGCTGTTTTTTTAGTTTACTCCTTTCTGACTTCAATCCTAACATGGCTTAGATGGTACAGTGGTTAAAGTGACAGGCCTGGAAGTCAGGAAAACTCATCTTCCTGAATTCTAGTCTAGCTTCAAGTCACTTAACTAGCTGTTTGCTTTTAGGAAATGGCACATCACTCCAGTATCTTTGCCAAGGAAATCCCAAATGGAGTCAAAAAAGTTACACAACTAAATATGGCTACAATGGCCACTGCCATGATAGCTTTGCTACTAACACCAAACTGAATGAAATGTATTTAAGAAAGTAAATGCTGTATCATACCAGATCCTAAGTGAAAATAGTGTTTGTTTGAACAGGAAGGCAAAAGATTGACATTCTAGATTATATCATTATAAATAAAAGAGTAGATATTCTATGGGTCTTTTTGCAGATGAGACAGTTTCTTAAAAAAATTTATAACCTACCTATTAATTAAATCTATGGTCTCATTTCAGCTAATCTTAAAATAATTTGCAAAACAATTGTTGAGGCTTCAAGTGATGAGCAGAGAATGAAAGCATTTGCCCCCATTCAGGAAATGGTGACTTTTGTTCAATTTGCTAATGATGAATGTGACTATGGAATGGGACTTGAGCTAGGAATTGACCTTTTTTGCTATGGTTCCCAGGTGAGTACAATATCAATACAGTATCAATTTATTCATATATCAAGACTTTGCAGTTTATGCATATGTACCTCAGGGTAGGATGGCAGTAGTTTAAGAAATGTTATGTTTTTTGTTATTTGAAATTCATTTGTATGCTAACCGCATGCATCCTAGATTTGAGTAACTATTGTGGCATTTTATTATAATACAGTTTGGGGGCGGCTAAGTGGTGCAGTGGAGAGAGCACTGGCCCTGGACTCAGGAGTACCTGAGTTCAAATCCACCCTCAAGACACTTAATTACCTAGCTGTGTGGCCTTGGGCGAGCCATTTAACCCCATTGCCTTGCAAAAACCTAAAAAATAAACAAATATTATAATAGTTTGTCTCCAAAGTTAATTTTTCCATACAGTTTCCAGAGCTTTAACCTGCTTAAGTTAGTGACTTTTATATACTTTTCATTAGCACATTAGCTTAGCTTTCACTGAACTTTTCACTTACTAAAAGATTTCTCCATCATGGGGAACATTTTCTACAAGGCAGGTTGCAAACTCTATGGCCCATGAGCAAAGTATTAGGAAATTTCTAGAGGGGAAATGACACTTGCCCAGAGCCACAGAGTGAAGCATTGTAGTGTAAAAATGGATAAAATTGTAGACTTGAAGTCAACCTGGGACCTAGGTTCAAATCCCAACTCTGAGAGGCTAGCAGAGCAAGTTCCTCAGGCTCCTGGGATTCAGTGATAAGGTTCCTTCCAGCCTAAATCTATCAGTGAAAGTTTTGTATTCCTGTCCCCCATGGCATGCTCATTAATATTGAAATAGAAGGAAAAGGAATTAGGGTAAAATATCCTTTATGTTGAATTGTGATCAGGGAACTACGTGCTCTGCTCTATTTCTATTTATACTGTTAGGGGTGAAATGAAACATCCCCCAGCATCTGTTCTACATCCCTTGGATACTATTTACCCAAGTCTTTGATCAGAGAGCCAGGAGGGAGGTTTTGCTGCATCAATAATATAACAAAACTTGAAAAGAGAAGAGCCATTCAAATTTGTTGCTTTAGGTTCTGAATACAATCTTTTTTGCTTATATGTGCTTTGCTTTTCATAAAACATTATTAAGAGTAAATTTAAAAGAAAATATAAAACTTTCATATACTTTCTCTTTTGTTACATTTTTGAGTTCCAAGTTATCTCCTTCTCTTTCCCAAGCCCTATTCCAAGACCAGTTATTAAATACATATCCATGTAACAGTTCTTTCTCTGGAGGTCTTTTATATTAATATGACCTTATTATTAAGAATAGCTTAGTCATTCAGTTACTTTATATTCTCTTGGTTTTGCTTGTTTCACCCTACTTTATTTCATGCAATTGCGTCTTTTCACGTTTTTCCAAAACTTTACCAGGTTTTCAACCAGCTTTTTAACTGTCTTTTGAAAACCTAACGGAAAATTTTGATTTTGTTTAAATCAGTGGTGCCAAACTTGAGTACCTCAATATTATGAGTGGAATTTTATTTACTTCAACATTCCCAGTTACATTTTAGTCTGACTAACTACACTCTGGAGTTTTGCAGGTAGTGAGTTTGAAACCTTTGGCCAAATTTTCTTCACTATGCTCTGGTATTAAAACATGCTAGTACAGTCCTGCTTTACAAATGAGTTTTTTCCCTTTCTCATTTTCACTTAAACTGGTTGCTTAGCTTCTCTTTGTATATCGTACTTAAACCAAATTAGCAATGAAGTTGTAGTAGAGTAATAAATGTTTTAGGGTGCCTAAAGTGACTTGAGGAAGAATGCTTAGTTGAGCAGTTAACATTTTCAACCATTATTGACTGGCCTGTGCCTTTTTTGAATATTTTAAATTTTCAGTATTTTCACAAAGTTATTGGTCAACTTCTACCTCTTGCTTATAAGCTGCTGAAGAGGAATTTGTTTGCAGAGATCATTGAAGCTCATCTGGCCAACAGAAGCAAAGAAAATGTAAATCAACTTGCAACATGAATGGGCATGGTATAAAGTGTTTGTTTTAAAATGATAAATGTAGACCAACTTGCAGGATGAACAGGAAAAAGAATACAATTGTTTTAAAATATTAAATGTTTGATAATGTTTGCAGCATTAATTGAAGTCTTGGGGTTTTTTTTGAAAGAACATTTGAAAATGATTAAAGCTTATAAAAATCACAAATTTTTTTTATTTAATATGTAAATAGTAAAAGAATTTCTTATAGCATGGAAAATCAACCAATGATAAAAGCTTGCCCAGGGACCTTCAGAAAATTTCTGAACAAGAACCTTTATGGTATTATTTCCTCCTCCCTGTCCCATCTCCCCTTCTCTCCCTCTCCCCATCCAAAATGTGGTCAGCTAGATTGCTTGAAATGGTTACAGCTTGAGGGGAAACCCACTACCTTTTTGAGATAGCCACTATACCTCTTCAATAGTGAACAAGAATTTGCCTTGGAAATTCATATTTCTGGCCTTTGGGGCCAAGTAGGACAAAATTAAGTCCTTGTTCTGCATGATAGCCCTTCAAATATTTGAAGGTGACTGTTGTTCCCCAAGCTAAAATTCTCCAGTTCTCAAAACATCATTTGGTTTGAGTTTTAAGCTCCCAACCCATTTGATTTTTTTCTGCCTCATCAAATTTATGTCTATGAAATGAGAATACTGCTTGCTTATACTGCCTTTCTCAATGCTAAATAATGCTTTGGAAGATTATGCTTTTTTCAATGTGGTACTTCACCAATGCAGTCTACAACCAGAAGCTCTTACATTGAGGTGCACCTAAGGTTGTGAGCTAGTAGTAGTACAAACTCTTTTCATTATCTCACAGTGCTTCCCTACATAATAATTCTACATTTTTCTACAACTAAACTAGCCAGGGACCTGTCAGTCCTCTTTTTCAATATATTTAAGAGGAACCTACCAGAAGTCAGTATACTTCTCACAGAATTCTCTAATGGTGGTCATTTATCTTAAAAGCTGTTGCAAAAATCATTCAGTTTTACAATTGTATTCCTTCCCTGGATTTGTTCAGTGTATAAACTACAATGGAAAGCAAAAACATACATACTGTACAAATGCTTATCTTGCCGCCTTCTGTGAAGTTTTAATTATAGTGCCAAGTCACTAAGATAAAAAATTTGGCACAACTTCCAATAATTGCAGTTAGAATAAATGATTGTGGGGGAAAAATGTTTTTTGGAAAAGTCATACAAAAGGCTATGGCACTGAATACCAACTATACCTATGTATGCATCTGTTTAGGTTACCAATGGTGAGCTTAGAAGTTAACTCCTTTACTGTAAAACCAAATTTCTGGGGTTATTTTTCTACATTTGTGCTGTTTAAAAATTACCCAATAGGAAGCTAAGATTTCTACAATGTTCAGCTTAGAGCTGCATTACCATCCAGCCATTTTTAAGGTTTCTAGAGAATTCCTTTATAATGAAGTCCAAAGTGGTTCATGACCCTATTCTACTTTAAATTACACCTGCATGGAAAGGATGGCTTAGGAGGTCTGAACTGACCGTGTCCCAGCTCTTTCTTGTCTGGTGCAAAACTATACATTTGACTATCTTTCCAAGTACAAGCTCTATAAAGAGCTGAGATGTGTCTAAGTCCTCTTTGGAATGGGATAAAACTTTTACCTCCCTCTAGTCAGGGGAATGTGGCCTTTATAAATATTTTGACAAAATGAAACCTGAGAGGGCATTCCTTAAACTTTAAAAAAAAGTTACTGAATTTTTTTTTTAAGGCATTGGGGGTTAAATGACTTGCCCAGGGTCAATGTCTGAGACCAAATTTGAACTCGGGTCCTCCTGACTCCCAAGGCTGTGCCACTTTGGCTGCCCCCAAGCATTTGGGAAATGGGAAAAGGTCATAATTTTAAAATCTTTAAGTGAAAGCATAATCTAGGCCAAATCTTTCTGCTTACATCTTTGTTAAAAACTCATTACTCTATAAACAATGGCAGGCAAATACTCTTATTGTAGTTTGATAATATGCTGTTTTCCTTCACCTGAAAATTAGAAAAATTTTGTATCCTGTGAAAAGCTACTTTTGGGGGGCTCCATGTGAAGCAGTGTAAATTTAGGGGCACTAAGGTTATTATACTGAATATAATTAAAAACCAAACAAAAACTGATACATAGATTTTAATAGGTTTTCTAATCAAGTCATCACTTTACTGGGATGATATGAAGCTCTACTATACTAGTATAAATAAAAACATTAAGATCAATATTTAGTACATATCTAGGCAACATCAGATGAACAAACTAATAAGTCTTCATGAGCCAATAATTGAAACAATTGTGGAAAGAAAAATAAAAAGATACTGACACCCTTGCCCCCTCCTTACCACAAACACAACCTGTTCAAATGAGGAAGCTTAACAGGGTGGCTGCAATGACATTGGTTAAGTTGAATGGCACAGGCACATGTATTTCATGGTCATCACTTTTGATTAAATAGGACACCCCAACCCACCCCGCCTCCATCTCCAATGTCTCAAAACAGAAAAGCATTGGTGGCAAACAAACCATAATTGTAACAAATGACCACAGTAGAAACATGGCATTTGTTCTGTACTTCAGCAGGAAGACACACCAGGGTGGTCAACTTGTTTTATTTCATGCAAAGGAACAGAATGTACAGAATCTTCATCCTGAATTGTCAGATTATGAAAGGGGTGGCAATGAAGATGTAAGGTAGAAACCAGAAATTAACTTAGAAAATGAAATGTATTTCAAGTTGAGGTTCATGATTACTCACATGCTGGGAATTTGGAGCTTCCTTTACATTTTAAAACTAAAGATAAACAGTCACACTGAGGGAGTGCACAGCCTGACAGTCCCCAGAGGGTCCAGTGCGATAATTGTAATGTCGACTTTTGAAAAGCTAGAAATGTGCAAAACTATAATTCAGGAATAGTTTTGCTGAATGTAGATATTCAAAAGAGCTTGAAAGGGAGTATCTATCTGAACAGCAGGCATGCCAATGGATTTAAGGAAAACTAGAATAAAATATTTGCATCAAGTGAAAAGGCTAGCTAGCAATGTTTCAAATAGATGTTTGAAAGACTTTTAACTTCCAGTATTTTTACCTGCCATGGTTTCATTGTCTTGAAGGTATATTACTCTTAAAGAATATTAATTGATAAACCAATTCCTAGGCCTGTGAATTGGACTAATTACCTCTCCAGGCTTAGAAAGCATTTCTCTATGACAGATTTTTCATTTTCCCTATGAAAACACATCAGCACAGCATATGAATCACATGGGGAAGAACTATCTTTCCTTGTGCTGACTTATTTACCAAAATCATTTTACCCCATGATTTAAGGCAGATATTTTAGGGATTCCCCTTCCCCCAAAAAAGCCATCCCAAATATATTTTTTGCCCATCCTACCAAAGATTATGTATGATGTGAATAATGTTAAATTCTACCCAGTGCTTCAAGTACTCATTCATAAAGATTCTATTTCAGTTGAAATTTTTGCTACTTCAGATCTAAATGACCACAAAATAAACTGTTGGACAATGGTTTATACTTAATTGTATGTATGTATAAAATGTTTTGTAATATTTGCAGCTTTCCAGTATTACACTTTTCAGAATGTGAACTGACCAGAAAAGATTTCCAAGTGATGGCAGTGAAAGTTAAGACAGAAAAAGCCATTATGCATATATTATTAGATCATAAAGCAAAATAACCACAACCTCTTCTTAAACCCTCATTCCCAATGTAAACTTTTGTTCATTCCTCCATATTTGTAAAGGAGTCTGAATTAGTCTATAAAAATCACATTAAAAAGGTAAAATTATTTAAGTGAGATAGTAACTGATCAGTATTTAATAAATTTTAATCCATAAAAATATAAATAAGAATGGTAAATTTTAAGAAAAAAATATACATTTAGTGCAAGTTATGAACTACATTTTTTCTTCAGTATCAGCAATGGAATATCTTCCATTGTTTCTGAGGAAAAGAAAAAATGACTGATCTAATTTCAAGAAAAAAAAAGTCCAGTGTTTTAGCATGCACTTAATACCAGATACGGCTATACAGAATAATTCCTTCTCGTTAATGTCTGAGCAGCAGTATTTTTTCCTAATGCTGCACAACATTGATATAGTATATCATAGAATTACCAATAATATAAAAAGTTTGCATAAGACCAGGTCACATTATCCATGAAGTCTGAGGCAAAAATAAAAATAAAATAAATTCTAGTTTAACCTTGAAAGTCAAGTTTACTTCTGTTAAATTATTTTAAACCACAGCATACAAAATTTCATACATGCTTCATTCAAGGTTATGCCTGTTGGATCAGCTTTTGTCAGTGTCTGTACTGTCCAAGCATTTGAGGATGTACAAACTACATGTTTAATGGCACAAGAAAACACTCCCTTCTTGTGGTAAAACCTCAGTAAAATCACAGTACATCTCAATATGAGAAAGGACTGCTTCAAAAGGACACACCAATTTTAAAGAGGCTTTGTTAACAGCTCAGGAGAGAGAGAAATAAATTTCTTCTGGAATGTAGAAAGGTGATGCATAACTATACATTTCATGAGTTAAACACAACAGTTTCAATGGTTAAAAAAGGGGAGGGGGTGCAGGGGTAAGACATTGCAGTCTCGAAGATGGCTCAATTCAAAGTGATCCCTCCAGAAATAGGGACTAGTAACGTGTCTTTTCAATACTAGTTACAAGCTGGGTGTTGGAGAACTCCCATCATCTCCACTGAAGCTCAGACTGCACCATCATGGCAGATCAGACAAAGCAGAACGCATCCAGTGCAGAAGACTAGGAGGAGCTGATAGGCTGTTGCTCCCTATTGGACCGTGAGAAACCTCACTTCCATTTCTCTCCTCTCTCCTCTCCCTCCCCAAACCAAGGCCTAATTCCAGCAGTATGATTTGCAAACTATGTTGCCAAAGCCCAGCTTCTCACATGCTTCCTTGTTTTGAAGAAAAGGGAAAAAAAAAGAAGATTCCTTCAGGTTAAAGTGTTGTGCTATTCAACAAATGAACTTCCTCTTCCGTTTCCTCTCTCTCCTCAGCTATGGGATTCAGTTGAACATTATTGAAGCGGGGTCTTGGTTTGCCATCTGGGCCATATGACGGAGGATATCTTTTTTTGTTATGATACCAAGGAGGCGCCTGAAAGGGACAAACAGAAGATGGCTATTAAAATAGAAAGGAAGCAAAAAAATAAGGCTAAGACTGTAGTCAAATCCTTTTTGTTGAAAGTAGAGAGCAAAGCAAGCAGCCTCACTTCTGTGTTTCAAACACAGCTGATTCGTAAAAAGTAATAATAAAATGTTAAGTAACCATCATTTTAGTCAGAAAAGAAGAGCTGAAAGCCCACCTGACTGAGATGATCACTAAGAGCGTGGTCTCCTTCCACTGAGACACATACAGAGATCCATGCCCATTAGAGCACTCATTTATTTGGCTTCCACAGAATGAATTTTTGATCAATGTATGCCAACAAAAAAGGAACAAAAGAGAAAGGAAAAAATAACAAAAAACCAGAAGCATGAATGGAAATGTCATTTTATCCCATCTGGGAGAAAAATGTATTTTCATAACACATAAGAAAATAGTAAAATATTTGATAGCCAAATTATTTCCCACCCTTTTAAACCAGTCAATCAATTCCTGTCTACCCATTCCCCCAAATTTCAAGGGTTGTTCAGTTATTAAGATGATGACTTCATGAAAGCACATATATTTGAGATCAAAGAGCATGAGTCCCTCCAAGGAGGACTGTTTCCAAGCTCCCCAACTCCCCCCAGGTTCTCCCGTGTTCACTGGCTTTTGCCTTTCTTGACTTTGGTCAGTTACAGTGCTTTTATGAAAATCTTTGTGGTTAGCTTGTATTAAAAGAGAAGTGAAATCCAAGGCACAAAGCAATCCTAAAAGGGATTATCCCAGGAGAAGCAGAAGCAGAATGAATGAGTGGCTGCCTGAGTTATTCGGTTAGTAGTCCTTGTTTTGTAAGAGGATGCATGAAACACTTGTGAAATATTAGCATACAATAGGAGCACACAATCAGTTGTGGCTAAAGCAGCAAATTGGATGGACAGACTTAATACAAGTATGACTAATGCAGGGAAAAGACAAATTCTAAGGAATGATTAGGGTAAAATAACAAAATTGTTCTTAAGTTAATACAACAGTCAGGACATGAAGCCGGTAAAAACAAAAGTACATTTGACCTCAAGAGTGGTTCATAGCATCCTGGAAACATGTACATGGATCTAGGCACAATTCAATAATGAAATGGCAGGACATACATTGAATCAACAAAGAAAAATAATTCATTCCTTTTAAAAAGACATGACTGAAGGTTATGGTGCACAGCAGAATAGACTAATAACAAATACACACAAATTATGCTCTGGCACAAGAACTGACAAAAGACTTCAGGAACTTTTCTTTTGCCAGGATCAGCAATCCTTACATTGCTAAGATCAGTAAAAAAAAAGTAGTTCAATAGACTCTTTAATACAAGAACATTATTGACTGAGGAGAACCACTGCAAGCCAGGTGGCTTCTTCTAAGCCTGGTGCGCCCACTGCACCAAGCTGACCTGCCAGATGTCCTTTTTTAGGAATCTCCATTACCATTTTACACCTTCAACTCCTTGCACTGCACACATCATAAGTAACAATTTTGATGAGAGAAGTAGCTGTGGCTTAATTTCTATGCATGGAATTGCATACATTTCCAAGTTTATTTTACAGTTACAATTTCTCTAAAATATAAATTGATTGCATGGTACAATTTTTGTTGTTCAGCAGATATCAGGGGTAAGAGAGCACTGAACAGTTCACAAGTTTCATGCTTCCTGACTTCTAAGGTGTCTAATTAGGAGATCTGATATATCTAATCACCAAGGGTTCGACGTGCTGCTTTAGTTGCTCGAGATGCTCTAATATGTTCTTCTTTGTGATGATCCCCAAGACAATCCTGAAACAGATCATGTTATGCTAATAACTGTGCAGGAAATTAAATGAAAGAAAAAAGGTTCCAATCATAATGAGAATGGATTAGAGAAAGAAAAATGAAAACTAAAAATGCTCTTAATGAAAGTTAGAAAAAAAATTTTTAAATGAAAATCAACGCATTTAAATTAGTTTTCTCATTTACAAAATGTTTTTCAAACAGTAAAAACAAAAAACAAACTTTATAAAAGAAATAAACATTCAAAATGAATGAAAAAGAAAGCTAACAATTAACCTAAGATTTATATACATTTCATGGGTCTTTTAAAATAAAATCCAAATATTAATAAAAATGCTTCTTTTCCTCAAAAAAGGAAAAAAAATTTTTAATCACTTTTAGGTAAACAGGCAGCAACAATTCAGAGCAACTTCAGAAACAGAAGAATAAGGGACTGTGACTGTGAAAGGATGATATAATTTTATTGTTTTTTGGTTTATGCAAGGCAATGGGGTTAAGTGGTTTGTCCAAGACCACACAGCTAGGTAATTATTAAGTGTCTGAGGCTGTATTTGAACTCGGGTCCTCCTGACTCTAGGGCCAGTCCTCTATCCACTGTGCCACCGAGCTGCCCCTAGATATACTATAATTTTAATAACAACTTAATTGAACTTAAATCAGTACTCAATATTTTTAATAGTCAACATCCTAACTTTCAGGTATTCAGTATGTCAATTCTTTTTAAATAAAGGCTTATGGTAAGATCGTAGAATTTTTATGGTAACAAACTAAAAATGTATTGCTAAATATTGTTCCTTTCTGTTAAATAAGCACAATTGAAATTAAAACATTAAACAAAACTCAAAATTAGTTTGACATATATGGATGTAACAAATATCCAACAGATTGTAACAACAAATAAAACAAAAAATTGTTTTGCACAATTTTATGTCTCTCAGTTTTGTTTAACCACAGTCCCTGAGTATTCACATTTAAAAACAAAAATCTTAAGTACTCAGCTGCTTATTTTGCAAATCAAATAGCTGTCTCACTCACTGATTTTTTCTGTTCTCAGATAAGTGGAAAAAACTTAGGGGGACTGGAATAACATGTACCGTTAGAGTGCATTCCTAGACAAATCAGTGTCTAAAATGAACATAAGGTAAATTTTCCTCAATTGCTTTATGAAGGTAGTCCCAGACCAAAGATATGAAAATGAAGGAAAAACTCTCTGAAATCAGTTTTGATTTATTGATTTTACCAAATGACAGGAGGAAAATGAAAGTACCCTTAAGTACAAAGAATTGTCTTTTTTAGTAAATAGAAATATAAAAAGAAAATCACTCAGTAACTGCTACTATTAAAAAATAAATGATAGAGGTCAATAGTTAAGGTTTGTGAATCAAATGAATTCTCTGAAGATGCTAAGTAAGTAACTTTCTTTAATTTCGGAAGTATTTTTAGTATTTGGGCAAACACCAAATGGGTTCTTAGGCAGAAAAAACATTTGCAACTATTCCTTCGACTGGAGGTCACATTTTCCCTGATGATGTAAACCAACAGTCTAGTTCTGTGTGTTTTACCTGAAGTACTATTATAATTTTCCATCTCTAAGAATCTGGTATAAATGATGAAACCATTCATAAATATTCAGAACCTTAGAAAAACACTGAATTCCTGCCTAGGTTTGTCATTGTGTTTCATGTATTTATTTAACCTTTCCATTTCTATTTAAAGATAAAACATATTTGCTTTATTAACAAAATGATACAACTCACAGAGAAATCAGAATGAATTAGGAAATATCTATAAATTTAAAAATCTAGATTAGTGTCTCTCTGAGGGCTCTTCCAGCTCAGTAATATGATCCTATGATAAAGTGAATGTCTCCAAAATGATGACTTACACACACATGAGGTTATCAGGACTGATGTGTGTATTCATACAGATGCAAACATATATGTATATACACAATATACAAAAACTACACACACACACACACACACACACACACACACACACACACACCCTCTTAGAAAAATGTTTCTTATACGGTTGCTATTTAATTTTAAGACTGCTGAGTTGGAATGATTTTTTTTAACCCCTTCATTTTATACAATAATACAACCCAACTTTCCCAACAGAGAAATTGTTAGCTAACTAAAACGTAAAAATTAAATGAGATAGTCCTTAATCATTGTAAAGAGTACTTACTATATGTAAGCGAAGAGAGCTTCCATGCCAAGCAAAAGCTTATAGGAAAATAAATTACTGATCACAATAGAATCTCAGATACTAATTCTACACTGAATCTGTGGCCAAAAATAATAAACAGCTTTAGGGAACATTTTCCCCATTTGGTCAAGTAAGAGGTGCTAAAACATTTTAATAAAGTGTTTTATTGCACATCCCTTTTCTAATCAGCAATTGCAATATTCAAAAAATCCTAAATTCAAGGCTTTAACTGATAATAGTCTTTCCTCTCAAGTAAATTTCTTTCCAGATTTACTAAATGATATTTTTGTTGCTTTATCCTAGCTATTGAACACAATTGCGAGGATGAAATATAATTTGGCAACTGCCCTTTTAATTCATATTAATCTTTCTTTCCTAATCATAGGAAAAATCTAGGAATCCCAACCCATTTTCTATTTCCAGCTAAATTTATTTTCTATATGGCATCTTCAAAACACTATTCTCCAATTCCAAGGACCTGAATGTCATGCCATGATTTTTATAGTTCCTAAGAGTGCTGCTTCATGTCTCCAAGCACTTTATATTTCAAACTCCTAGCAGAGAGAAGATTAGAATTAGGAGAGGTAAGAAGTCACATAGAGAGAAAAATAGTATGCAAGAAGGGATATTTTGAATAACATTTTTACATATGAACATATTATAATGCCCCCAAATTTTACTTAATATGGAACATTATTTTTTCCTAAAGCAAAGCCCTATTTAAATATAATAAATAGGAGGGTCCAATTTTCAAACTTTGTCCATGGTATACAAATGCCTTCCTCATATTCAGAGGTTAATTTGTATTATTAGTCTCACCTCTCTATATGCCACTAGCTAGTTGCATTCTGAACACTACACTGACTTTCAGCACATCCAATCAGAGCATCTACTCAGAGATACAATGCTCATCACACTTTCATTTGTCAACCAACTTCATTTGGTTGATCCTGAAATTATGCCCAACTAAGAATGTGAAACCAAGTTTTATATCTCATTGACCCACAGTAATCTTCCAGAGGCCCTACCATCCTCTTCATGGAGGACAAAGTAGGATTTCCATGCTGCTGAGATGAGGCAGGTGATAGTAACACATTTCTAGGAGACAGAAAAAGGCTAAGAAGAGAGAAGTAGTCAAGAAATGTAGTAATAATGCACACTGAAAGGAAAGGGAGGAGATGAGGACAAAGGAGATGCCTTGCTTCAGGAAAATAAAAGGCAGTGGTGATGTTTGGGCACAGATAGCAAAATATGCTGTCCATTAAATGCTATAGTTCCAAGATGAATCTAGTCCCTGTAAGATTTCATCACTCCTTAGGTATTTTAATGACTAGTTTGAGAAAATGAAATTCTATTGCTCATTAGTGAATTTTATAAAAGATTTCCCAAGTTAGCAGAGGAGGAGAAAAGAACAAGGAGGGGAATAGAAAATATTGGTTAAAATGAAATGTTTGGCTAATCCATGAATTTAATTCAGTCAGCCTTTATCATTCAGGTTAAACAAAGTCAACCGAAATAAAAACTCTAACAATTTTAATGAGTTAACCATGTCAAAATTGAGGAATGACAAAAGAAAACAGTTTTAGGTTCAGCTGTTTCTTAACTACAGGTATTCTATTCTGTGTTCAATTACTGCCAATAAATTTTCTTCTAGGAAAGAAGAGTTGCATAGCATCTTTGTAAATGCTAGGAAAGCTTTTGGAAAACTGCTGCTGTTATGATTTAGTTGAAGATGACAAGCGTAACTTTAAGATTCTTATGTTCTCAGGCAAGCAGGGATTTTGACAGCTTACCACTGAAATTCTAGGAAAAATAAGCCACAGCACACCCCATCAGCTGATTGACCTTATCCCTTCAAAGTGGCCTCCACAAAAGGACAGCGACCACAGACTTGTTCCTCCTGTTCTAACTGGTACCTTGACGTTCTCAGTACCAGACTTACCCATTGTGTGTTACAAGGCATTGCCTCAGACCCAGCTTGCGGAAAATATCCACCACAATCTCCATGGGGGTGTGGTCAGTAACGGTGAATGGGCTCATGTCAAGGATGCTTCGGAGTTTTAGTGGTCGAGGACTTTCTGCCGGAAGAGATGGGGTATGTTGGGCAAAACAAACCCGGGAACTGCCAACAATACCTTCTTGCTTTTTTCTGGCACTTTCTGAAAAGACAGAGAAAGCCAAAAACTGAAATGATTAATAGGGCTTGTCATATAAGCAACCTGCACAATCAAGAATTAAGTATAAAATCACTAGTTTTTCTTATTTTCTTTCCTTTTTGTCCCCCCCCTTCAAGGCACTTGGAGTTGGGGTTAAGTGACTTGCCTAGGGCTACACAGTTGTTAATGTCTGAGGCCATATTTGAACTCAGGTCTTCCTGCTCCAGAACCAGGTTCTATCCACTGCACCACTTTTTTTTCAAAACTATTTTTTATAGTTTTTCATTCTTCTGGATGTTTCCTGAACTAATAAAGTTCAGAAGCTGATTAAACTTTTGATGGATGAAGGGAATGTCTACTTACTAATTTTTATTTTAAAACAAATTTCACATTCCTAAACAAATTATTTTTTGTCAACTTTTAAGCTGGATTTGAATGATATATACCTCGAACAAGGGATAGGAGCTGATCCTTTCACTAGTCTAGGGGATTCCTGAGGACTCTCTCTCATTACTGCTTGACATCATCTCTGCAGCACCCAGTTGCCTAGAACTCTTATGAGGCTTCGTAATTTGCCTCTCAAAGCTTAGATGTGTCAGAGGTGAGACTTAAATCTAAGTCTTCTAGGAGTTAAGGCAATTCTCTATCTACAGTTTCATGTTGCTTCTCTTTGTAACACCTTATTCCACACATCTAGCTATACTTTCTGGAAACACTACACAATGAAGCAGAGGTTTACAAACAAGGGAAATGGTGTCAATCATATTCTTTATAAAGAGTGTGTAAGAAGTAACATAATATAATGATTATCAATACAGTAATACAGTGTTATCAATTTTTTTTTAAAGAAGCAAATTCAAGCGGGCGGCTAGGTGGCGCAGTGGAAAAAGCACCAGCCCTAGAGTCAGGAGTACCTGGGTTCAAGTCCGGTCTCAGACACTTAATAATCACCTAGCCGTGTGGCCTCGGGCAAGCCACTTAACCCCATTTGCCTTGCAAAACCTAAAAAACAAAACAAAACAAAACAAAAAAAAGAAGCAAATTCAAGGATTTGTGGCAATTAAGAGAATTGCCAGGGCATTGAGAAGTTAAATGATCTGTCAAGAGTCAGTCATTCAGCAAAAAAAAAAAAAAAAAAAAAAAAAAAAAAAAAAAAAACTTTCAACATTTCCTGACTCAACTGGTCCTTCTCTACTATGCCAAACTAACTCTCACAGGAAGAATATTTGTCCTTTTTTTTTGTTTTTTAATATCTTTATCATTTTCTAGTTCTACTCTTCTCCATGGAAATCTCTTAAATGAAAAAGTTCATCTAAAGAAAACAAACACATAATATTCAGACTATATATATATATATATATATATATATATATATATATATATGTCATTCCATACCTATATTCCATAATTTTTTCACTTCATTACAAATCTTTTATTGTCAAGGCTGGTTAATACCTTGATTTGAATTTTGAGGTCTTTGTGTGTTGTTTTCCTTTAAGTTATTGTGGTCATTATGTATATTGTTCTTATTCTGTTTATTTTGTTTTACAACACATCATGTAAGTCATTCCAAATAACTTTGTATCCTTTTTTCTTATAGAACAATTTTACATTTACTGAATACACTTTTTTTCAGAAACCCTTAATAGATGGGCAATTACTTTATTTTATGCTACCTTAAAAATGCTGCTATAAATATTTTGGTATGTGTTTTCCCCACAACTTTATATCTTTGGAGTAAATATGCCCAGCAATTCATACCCTCTGGGTCAAAGAGTATAAAGAATTTAATCTCTTTATTATGGATTAAAATCTTTTCTAGGATGATTAGGCCAATTAATAGTCCCACCAAGAGAGCATTAGATTTTCTGTATCCCATCTAACTTCAATTACTTCTGTCTTTTATCTTCTATGTCAATTTGCCAGGAATGAGGCAAAATCTGACAGTTGTTTTAATTTTATTTTCTATTATTAATAACTTGGAACATTTCTGATATGATTGTTGATCACCTGTATTTCATTTTCTAAAAAACAGATGCTCATGATCTCTGATCTTAATCAGAAACATTTGGTATGCATCCCTTCTACCCAATCAATAGTATCTATTCTTTTTTTTATAATTACCCTAATTTATAGTTACACTCAAAGGATGCTCCTCTATGAAAATACAGAAGATCTCTGTCCCAAAAACCAAAGTAAATTTTCATTATTCATAGAAAGACCAAGTTCTCTACAAGTTTTTAGGTACATAGTTCATTATTAGATCCAGTCACCAAGCTCCAATTCTTTTTTTTTTGCAAGGCAAAAGGGGGTTAAGTGACTTGCCTGAGGCCACACAGCTAGGTGATTATTAAGTGTCTGAGACCAGATTTGAACCCAGGTACTCCTGACTCTAGGGCCAGTGCTTTATCCACTACGCCACCTAGCTGCAAGCTCCAATTCTTAAACCACACTATAGAGAAGTAGACTTACATTCTAAGATTACCTGGGGACAAATAAATCAGGGCTGCAACATGAAACAAAATCTTCTATTTCCTTTTCCCTTAATCACAAAAGCTGGTTGTTGGAAAATTGTCTATCCCTAATAGTGTTTGCAAATCAAAGGATCTTTTATTATATCCATTCTTTTCATCCTTTCTAATGCTAAACTAATAAAATAGATCCTGAACCAATAACAGCAGGAAAAAAAATGGAAGGAAGATTGACCTGTAAAGAGGACAAAACCTTGAAATTCTATAGTTCCCAATGCATTAGGGAAAAAAAAAGATTGTTGGTAGTAGCCTTGATGGTTAAAAAACAAAACCAAATGTGGATAAACTTTGAGAATTATTTGGTAAATGACTAATACCTCAAGAGGACAGCAGTAGTACCAATCTTATAGGAAGATAACCTTTACTTTTCCTTTAATATTACATGACTAAGTAACTTTATGACAGATTTCTAAATCAGTAAAGAAAAAGATAAAATAGAGTATGGATTTATTTCAAAAACAACTTCTGAAATAATCTGATTTTCCTCTTTTTTTGAATTATGTACCCAAATCAATTCATTAAACCTAAATCATAAGATTAATGGTAAACGCCTACTAAATCTGAAATTCAAGGGAAGACAAATTTGCCTTCTATCTCTAAATGAGTCAATATAGATGAGAATGGGACATTTATTTGGTAGAAATAAAACCTATGACAGTACAAATTTTTGCTTAGGAAAAAAAGTTTACCAATGTGTCATTGGTTCAACAAACCCAATCTAATTATTAATTATAGACAAACAAGAAAAGAATTTTAAAGTATTGAAAAATGATTACCTATCGCTATAGTTAAGTCTCTTCTGAGGGCAAATCCCACTAGTCTCTGAGATTCCTTTGACATAATGACAGGAAAGCCATTATAGCTGGTCTCATTGATCATATTTTCTATGTCATCCACTGTCATGTTATCTTGTGTCAATACTGCTAGGGGTGGATCACTCCTTCGAGGTCTCATAACATCAGCTGCTAGGGTTGTGTGGGTGAATTCTTCCTTTGCATCCAAGAAAGGATATCCATTCAATCGGATGTGTGCTTCATAAATGCCTTCCCTACCAAAGGCATCACCTACCCATTTACTGGTCATTACTGCAGCCATAAGGGGCACAATATATTCCAGGCCACCAGTAAGCTCAAAAACAATAACCACTAAAGACACAGTCATTCTCGTCACACCACCTGTAAAGATAAATATTAATCAGGTAAGAATAGGATTCATTAGTATGCTATTGTGAGATTGATTTTCTTAAAACTGGATAGTTAAGAATGTTTTTATAAATCAACTCTATTTAATAAAACCAAGTCACTGAAAAGAAGTAGCAAAAATTTATACTTTACTGAATCAGAAAGGCAAGGAATTAAAAACAGAATCGTAACAATTACTGTCGATAATATTTTATAATACTTTATTTCTTTGTAAAATCACAAATGTCCCATTAAATGATTTCATCTTTGAGGTTGCATTGTTTTCAATATGGAATGGCATATTACACTTGTGCTCTTATGAAAATCTATTTTTTTTGTCAGAATTGGGAAACCTCCAAGTTTTTCCACTGTCAGTGCCATACTAATTAAATCTGTTATGAAGGCTAAAACTGACCTATTAGACTTCTTGTTGCTCTAACACTTTAGATCCAGAAGAGAATTTTCCTACCATATTTATTATTTTAGAGAATTTCTCTATTCCAATTAGCACTTCTATATATATTTTTATTCCCAAATCTTTTGTCTCTAATCTTGTCCTCTACATAAAGTCTGAAGATACACCCAATGTTAGTATAAATATATTTAAGCTAAACTATAAAAATCACACAAAGAGAACCTAGATATTACCTAATCCAAATTCCTCATTTCACAAAGGTGGAAAATGTTTCAAAGAGGTAAATCACTTTTTCCCAAGGAGACATATACAAAGTCACTCAACTTCTCTAGCTCCAAATCTATGGTATTCTTTTCATTAAGCCACTCATTATCTCAAATATTTCTCTCCAAACCAATTTCTCACTCTTAACTTTCCTGTATCTACAAATGACACTATCATTCCCAGTCTAGAAGGCTTGGCCTTATCTTGGACTAACCTTTTCCTTCATCCTCCCTAACTTTAACCAGGTCCTGCTAATTTTTCTTTCAAAAAAGGTCTTGTATCCACTCTGTATCCTCTATTGCTATTGCATAAAATCCTAGTCCAGATCCTCATATCACAGTAACTATGGAATACTTTACTTTCTCAGACTTTCCTAACTACCCTATTGATTATACCACACAGTGTGGGGAGGAGGGGAACCTCAAACAAAAAACGTTCAACTTTTATATCACTGTCACTCTCCTGCTCAAAAGCCTTAATACTTATTACATCAAGTCTAAACTCCTCTACCTGACTTTCAAAGCTTTCCACAATTATCTGGCCCAAACGCACATTCTACCTCAATCCTTAACATTCCCCAAAGCATACTATCCATTCTAGTAAAACTGACTAACCACATTCCCATCCCTGTACCTTTGTTCTGGTTATTCTATTCATTTGGAATTCTCTTTTTCTCTTATCCAATTCCCATTAATGCTTTATGGTTTAATTCAAAAACACCAAATTCAAAAAGTCTTCTCTAACTATTGAAGTTCTTATTCATTTCCCTCTTAACCTGAGTTATTACAGTATAGGATCACAGAGAATCATTACAGATTTAGAAAGGACTCTAAAAGCAATCTAGTTCAAGCTATATTATGAATAAGAACCATATTATCAGGTTCCTCAGTCTCTAACTGAAGACTTCAAATGTGTGTGACAAGGGAGGAAGGAAGGACTCTCACTACATTCTGAAATAATGACTCTTCTAGACAACTGTTAAGGAACAACAAACTTAATGTGCTTTTTACATCTTCAATCTTTTGTTCCAAGTTCTGGTCAGGAACAGGAAAAAGGAGTTTAATCCCTCTTCCTCATGACAACTATTCAAATACTTCTAAGATCTCAAAATCTTCTATTCTCTAGGCTAATCTCCCCAGTTATTTCAACCTATCCTCAAAAGTCATATTACTATTCCAGTTGTTCTCCTTTAGACATACTCTAGCTTTCCTAAAATCTTATACCTAAAACTGAACACAATACTCCAAATGTAGTATGCAGTAGACCTCTCGCTTTTCTTAGTTCTGGACATTATACTTTTCTTAATGCAGTATTAGCTTCTGAGGCCAACACTGCATGCTTTTGACATGTTAAACTAAAATAAAATTGACATTTATCCTTATTAAATTTCATCTCCTTTGATTAGTTCTATAACCTCTCTAGACCTTTTGATACTGTCAATTTGGACTGTGAGTTACCCATACATTCATGTTCACCTACAATTTTAAAAGCATGTCTTCTATGTCAATGATGAAAACAATATAGTCATGAATCTTAACTTGTTAAGTACTAAAGATTATCTTTCTTCTCACACATTTTAGTACTGTAGACACAATATACCATTTTGTTTTCTTTACCACAATTTTCTACATTAATCTTTTGACTACTGCTGTAACTTTTGTTTATAACACTGTTACTATCAGTGCCATCAATATAGCAGATAAATTCCTACTTGTAACTTCTAATCTACTTCTGAAGATATTTCTATGTAAAACATAAAAGTACCATCCATTATATATTAGAGGCATATCACAAAACTCAGAACTAAGAATTTTCTAGTTTTAATGGAAAATAACATAAAACATTAGTAATACTTCCATAGTTACAGAGTACAATATGAGAGAACTGTCTTGCTATAAATACTGATTTTAGTGTATATATATGAATCATTGGTAGTCTCTGATAACTTCTGATAACAAAATCCTCTTGAATACAATACAAAAACAGATTCAATGTTGTATTAAAATTAAATTCTATCCAAGAACACATGGGAATGCACAGGACCCTCTATGCATACCTATGAAATACATTCTTGGATCCTGACCCTTTTGTGTACAAGTAAATTTTTGCAATAAGAAGTCATCTAATTGAAGGTAAATAGACCTCATTTCAGTTAACCCCTTTAAGAGGAAAAGGAAATACATATGCTTTTTTGTAGTTACCTAAGCATGCAGCAGCGCCCACCATCGCATAAAGGCCTGGGGTAATACAATCAGCTCCAACTCCACACCACTCTTTAAAGATAAACCAGTCATGATGATAATAAGCAAGCTGTTCCACAGCAATTCCCACAATTCTTCCTGCTATAGCTCCAATTGCCATACTGGGAATGAACAGGCCAGAAGGAACCTATAAATTACAGCAACAGGACTTATGGTAAGGTTCACACTCAAAACTTTTTATGTTTTTTTGTAATAATTTAAATATACAAATTTAAAATACCAATTCAGCAACAATGATTAAGCACCTAGGGTTTGCTGCTTATTCTGGGCTTACAAAATATCCCTTTCCTTGTCAAGTTGATAATCTTCTCCAGCCTCACATTATATACACAAAAACAAAATTCGGGGGGGGTGTCACCATCTTGGTTTTTTGGGGGGTTTTGGGGGGGTTTTTTTGCTTTGTTCAGACAAATTTGGAGCTCTTGATGAGGAACTTCCTCTCCCATAACAAACACTGTCAATAAAGCCCAGGTGCCAAGAAGGGAGGTGATCTGTCCAGAGCCATGCAAGGTCTGAAGCAGCTCTCTATTTACTACACTGCTTTGTTATTATTTCTCTTTGTCAAATAGCATAGCATTCTATGATGGGCTTTTGAAAGAACATCTAGTCCAACACATATATTAGAAAAATATAATTTATCTTTTCTCCTAGGGCACAGGGCAGCTACAGCATGGGTGTTATATACTTTAAGTGCCCTCATTTCAAAAGTTATTTTTTTATTTCATTCAGTCTCAGAATATTTTGCTGTTGATTCAAAGCTCTATTTTTTCCTGAAACTGAATAATAGGCTATATGGCTACTCAACATATATCAATATGCCGTGATCAAATGGAAGAAATAATTCTATCCACGTTTCCTGGAAAAAACAAAACCCAGATCTAAAGAACTATGAATTGTAGGAACAGCTAGAAATACATGACATATATGGTTTGGCAGGGCTGAGTCAGAATGAATAAAACATCAGACCTGAAGTCAGAAGATACAGATTTGAATATCTGTCTGTCATCTTGGGCAAGGCATTTTACCTCTCTCTGTCTTAAGTTTCTTCGGCTATAAAAAAGGAGGGATGACATCTACTTCACAAATTTTTGGCCTCTGAAGTCTCTACCAACTCCAAAAATAACAACATATGATCATTTTGTGAAAACTTCTTGTTGGAACTGAGACTTAAAGCAGATTTTGAAGAATCTTTAATATTAGTGTTAGAGAAGGTAGAGAAGGAATCTAGTTCTGCTTGGTCTCTGCAGCCAGAAGTGGATTTGGTGGGGAAAGGTTGAGAGGCAGATTTATGCCTGGCTTAAAGAAAGCTTCCTTGCAGTTAAAGATGACCAAAAGGACCAGGGCCCCGGGAGGACAGACTAACAGGATGCCTGTGCCAGTTATGACAATTCTAAAACTGCATCCGAATTTGTTAGCATTATCTATGTAACTCAAAATGATAATAATTCTTATCCTTAATTAAGAGACACATCTAAAGAGAAATTTCAAAACCCTGCTTCCTAATTAAAAATCACTGTAAGACAAGACAAAATCAAGTTGCCCGGGGGGAAGGAGAGGACCTAATCAGAAGTATTCTTTCTCCACTGAACTCTTACCACTTTACCTTGCTTTTCTGCTTTTACATCTTATTTTATTTCTGTATATGTCATGTCTTCCCTACTAGATTTTATAGTCCTTGGCAGCAGGGACGCATGACTTTTCTTTCACATTTAACACTTCTTACAGTGCTTTGCAAATAATAAGAATTTAATAAGAATTTACTAAATGAATAGACAACATCAATCTAATCTAACTGAAAGGTTCAAAAAAAGGGTAATTTCAAACATTTCGGGACAAATATGAACAGAATTACCAAAAACACTTAGCTAGAAATAATCAGCTACTCTTTTTTTCCCTATTCAGAATATTGCTTAAAAACCATTTTGTGATAATCTACAATGTTATTACTTTAATATAGCAAAATTTAAATATCAAGTAATGCTAATACTTACCTTGATACCAAAAGTAAAAACAGTCATTATAATTTTAAATATGAGTGCTAAGCACAGTTGCCATATGGCGGAATATACTCCAATGCCTGCTGGACGGTCAGGAATATCATCCACAATTTTACTAGCATTCATATCATTTCTGTAGTCACAGAGGGAAGAGGATTCCAAAGGTCCACAGTCTGTAAAAAGCTCTTTAATCAGTTCACTGGTATTGAGCCTTGTATATGGATTTGGAAAGGCTATCACAGCTGTAATAGCTGCAACTATGATGACTTCTAAAACAGGATATTTTCCAAATTTTGTGGATTTGCGCCGACGGCACCAGGCAATATTTGCCCGAATGAAAAATGCTCCCCAGAGGCCTCCAAAAACCCCTAGGAGAATGAAAGGAAATAGTTCAAAAAGGTACCATGGAGTATGATATTCCACATAAAAAAGAACCAGGCGGCTATTTCCAAAAGGATTGATGGATCTCAAAACAAAGGCAGCCACCAAAGCAGCAAAAAAAGACCTCCATAAAGTTTTCAGAGGAAAATAATAACTAACCTGCAAAGAAAAAAAATGAAGAGTTACTGGTTATTCATTTAATCAAATATTTCTTATATTATGAAAAAGTTGGCAAATAAATATCTTTCATATTTGACTGAAAAGAGCTTACATTGTGTATTTATTCTACTAAGGTTCATATTCATACAATGGCATTAAAAATTATTGCTATCTTACCTAAAAGAGCAATAAGATACATTTAAATTGATTATAAATACTTAGTAATTTTTATTTAAAGTATTTTCCCAGAATTATTTTCCTGATTAGTTAAGTACTCTAGAGTAAAAAAAAAAAGCATCTTTACTCTTATTCTTTGAACTACAAAATATATTTTAAAATTATTTTTAAAGTTAGATGTAACCTCTAAGATCATTGTTTCCCAAACTAATTTGGCCAAGAAAATCTTTTTTGGTTTGAAATACATCAAGATGCCTAAGCTTAAATATGACCCAGGGGAACTGGGACAAAATACAATAAACATAATTAAGGATGTTAACATAGCCATAAGCAAATATTTACTCATTCAAAGGGAAATACATTACTACCATTAGAATTATCTCATGGAACCTTTATCACATATTTTAGAACACATCAACATTTCATAGAACAGAGTTTAGGAAAAGCCACTATAGAGAAAATGCAAAAATTGGTTTAAAAACCATATTAAAGAAAAAATTTTGTGTACTCACAGAGGTAGAGTCTCTCTAGGAAGCAAAAAGGCACTCCAAAAAGACTAAAACTTTTTTACTGACAAAAATTTTAAAAGTCAGCGATAGAATTTTTTTGTTGTTGTTTTTTGCAAGGCAATAGGATTAAGTGATTTGCCTATGGTCCCACAGCTGGGTAATTATTAAGAGTCTGACGCTGGGTTTGAATTCAGGTACTCCTGACATCAGGGCCAGTGCTCTATCCACGGCACCATCTAGCTGCCCAACGAAAGAATTTCAAAAATCACAAGAAAAATTCAGAGATGGTTTTTAACCCAGATTTTAAAAAAGTTAAAATTTTCAATACAAGATAAAGATAATTACAAGTTTTAATTTAACCATTTGAAACATTTTCTGAAATGTTAATTGTGAGTAGTAAAAATTACATCATATCAACATTTCGTTCTTTCATGGGCCCAAAGACTAAAGAAAATTTATTTAAAATCTATCAGGTCTTTATAATGATAACCTTGGTCATCACACAGCCATTACAGTTTTACATACCTCCTCCAGACTAAAAAGGACTCCACCAATTGGGGCACCAAAAGCTACAGATACACCTGCTGCTGAGGCAGCTGACAGCACCTGGGGGGGGGGGGGGAGAGATCACAAAATTTTAATCTCAGGCTTTATTATAAATTCAAATGTAAAAAAGAGTCAATATATATTTTGATAAGGCACATCAAGATTTCTTTGAAAATGAACATCACCCTGCCTCTTCCCTAATACTAAAATGGAGCAATGGTTCATTCATTTATGTTATGCTCAATTTCTTTCTATTTCTGATTAAGAAACTTTAGGAATCTTCATGAATGTTGTCAAATGTTCCACTGTTTAAATAAAATTTTTTGTCTAACTCTAATAATTAAGACAAGTATTCCCAAATATTGGGAAAGTGAGATTACTGGATTCCTCATCATCTAATCTTCTATCCTTTGAAATATGTGCCAACTGAAGTGGGATCTATGATTTCAAAATTAAGCATACCAGCTTACTGGAGAACCTCAACTTACTGGGGACCCAACCTCACACCAAGATATCATTAATAGAAGTCCAAAATAGGGATCGGGATAGGGACAAGATCTGTGATTTCAACTGTAAAGAAACTACCAAGTGAGGAAACTCCCACAATCAATGCCAATAAACACTTTCTGTGGAACTCAAAGAGTTCTTAAAGACTTGCTGGAAGAATTGAACTTTAGCTTCCCTCCAGTTACAGAGACAGATGGGAACCTGAATCCAGGTCTTAGCCTTGAGGTCAGTGTCTGGATCCATTATGCTACACTTCAGGGATTAAAAAAAAAAAGTCCAGGAAATAGAGGAAACATCTGAATGATGCATAAAAGTAGAAGACAAAAAGTAAACATTTGTATTTGTTTAGAGAACTCTTATCTTTTTGCTGGAAATTTGTCCTGCTTATTATATGTAGGATAACATTACATCTAGCCTGCTCATAAATTAGATAAATTTGCACTCTTTGAAGGCAGGGAAGGATTGTTTTATTTCTGTCTTAATGTCACCAGTGAGTAATACAATCCCACTGCATAGAACAAATGCTTAATAAATACTTGTGGACTGACATCACAGACTATGATCACTTATCAACTTACCTTAAAATAGGGTCAAAAGTTACACTAGTAGTAAAGAAAAGGTAATTAAAAACCTTTCCATGAAAACCACAAATATAAACCATTGGTACAAAATCAAGTTTATACGTAGCTTTGAAGGTACTTCCACAAAAAAAATAATTAGGAAGAAGGTTGGAACAATACTTACATAAGTAACAGAATAAAAGAGAAGTGAAAAAGGCAGTTCAGCAAAACTAATCAACAAATTCACTAAGTATATGTGTATATATATATACATTGTCTTCCCTCCCTCTGGTTATACAATGAAGGGGGGGAAATAGCATTCTTTCTCTTGAGTTCAACTTTGACCTTTATATTTTCAGAACACTCAATTTTGATTTGAAGATCATTGTCCTTCCCATTTACAATGCCACAATCATCATATAGATTTTTCTTTTGATTTTTGTTCACTTATAGTCTCTGGTCATGGAATAGTTTCTAAAAAAATAAATTCATTAAACTTTTTGCAAGCCTACAACTTCATACAGCACCTGGCACACATTAGGTGCCTAATAAATGCCTGTTGACTTGAACAGTGAGGCCAGAAGACAGTCTCTAGTCTGGAGGGTCTCACATTTGAGTCTCAAAATCTACAAAATTCCTGGGATTTCCTGAAAGTCTGTTCTAGAGAGGATGTTGACTCAAACTTGGACTGTTGATATATTTGGAAGAATTCTTTGAACTACAACTTTCTTTCACCTGGCTCCATGGTTTTAAAGTAAAGCCCAAGAGTGTGTCTAAAGAGGGTCTTCTCTTATGCTACATTTCTAAAAAGGGTCCCTGTTGACAAACAGAACCACTCACACCACCATTGGCAAAAGGCAACATCATTTGCTCATCTAGTCTTTATATTTCTAGTTATTATGAAGTGCCTAGAATCCTCTTGTAATATGTTTGTTGGACCATTTCAAAATATTTTTTCCTTTTTCTAATCAGTTGTTGCATTATTTTGATTAGAACTTTAATCACTGTCTGATCCACCTTCAACTATTTACATGCTGACATTTGAGTCCATTTTATTCTGACACCTCTACCTATATGCTTATGTGTGTAATAAATGAGGAAACTGAAGCCCACTGGTAGATTAAAATAACTTGACTCCTTGCTTTTAAGTAGCAGAGACAGTAGCAGAACTCATATCCTCTCAATTTCAATCTTTTGTACTTCTTATTAACAAAGAATCTCAGAATTGAATGAGACTTGAACTCAGATCCTCTTGATTCCAAGGCTAGTGCCTTTTCTATATTAGCTACCCCAAATTCGTGGAACTTGAGCCTCTCTATTGATCCCAACTCCAGCCTACCTTTCCAGGCTTACTGCACATTGGCTTCTTATATGCACTCTGTGTTCAAGTCAGTGGGCCTTTTGGCTGTTCCAAACATTCTCTCTTCTATCTCCATACTTCTGAGCAGGCTATGCTCCTTAGAAGATTTTTTTATAAAATGATTTCATAACCAAGATAAATTTGATATAATCAAAATTCACCTAAAATTCCTCTCTCCAAATTTATCAATGATCCTAATTTTTAGTCTCCATCTTTACTCCGTTCTTTACAAAGATGTTACTCTTTGTAATATTTCACAATGCTGATTCCCTTCTCCAGAATACTCTTCTCTTCCTAGGTTTTCGTGACACTGTTCTCTCTTGGTTCTCCTCTTACCTTTCTTCTGATTGCTCCTTCTCAGTCTCTTTTGCTCAAATTTCATCCATGTCACACCCACTATGTAGGTATTCCTGAAGGCTCAGTCCTGATCCCTCTTCTCTTTTTTGCTGTCTCACTTGGTGATCTCATCAGCTCCCAGGAGTTCCATTATCATCTCTATGCAGATAATTCCCAAATATATGTATATGTCCTTTCCAAGCTTTCCAGTCCTAAATCATCAGTTGTTTATTGGACATTTTGAGAATGATGTCCCAAGGACATCTTGATCTCAATATGACCAAAACAGAACTCATCTTTTTCCTCATTTACTCCCCTCTTTTAATTATTGTCAAAGGTCATTCTTCCAAAGTCACTCAGGTTCATAACCCGAGTGCTTTTATCACCTCCACCAAACCCATCTAATCAGTCACTGATCTTGTTTCTATCTTTACAACAACTCTCATTTTTGTCCCATTTTCTCCACTCACGTAGCCTCCATCACATCTTACCTACATACTATTTCAATAGCCTGCTAATTTAACTCAGCTATTAAAATGAGTTTCTTAAAGCATAAGTCCTGTGACAGACATCACTTCCTCCTGTTCAATAAACTTCAGGATCAAATTTCTTGTTATTTTTTCAAAATAAAATATGAAGACTTTTATTGGACACTGAAAGACCTTCACAATCTGGCCCATTCTTACCTTTCCAGTCTTCCTATATTTTATCCCCTCTACACAATCTACAATCCTGTAATAATGATTTGTTTACTATAAATAGAAATCTTTGATCTTTGCTTCACTAAGGAAAATCTTTTATTGAAATCTGACTTTGGAATAAAAGAGATTTTTTTTCTACCAAATGAATAAGTAAAGTACTTACCTCCCTTTTTTTAGCTTCATTTGTGCTGTACTTTGGAAAGAGGTAGGAAAAAATGTTTCCACAGCAACAGGCAACATGAACCAAAGGACCTTCTTTGCCTAAACTCAAACCTGAAGCTACTGCCAGCACTAATGTAATGGTTTTTATCATTAATGTCCATTTTCCCAAGTAACCTCTAATGATGAATCCACTCAAAATTGTTTTGATCTATAAGAAAAAGAAATCAAATTTAATTATATTTCAGAAACTTTTGCTTTACTCATAAACTATGATAATTATTTTTCAACTAATTGATATTCTAATACCTTTATTATTAGGGTATATAATTTATAACAATTCTGATTCCTTATAAAATTGTCAGCCATTTTGAGATGATTTTGAAAAGAATGAAAAGTCATGATGTCTGAAATATTATATTATGAAAAACCAGGAAAATGCTAATTCAGATATCTCTCATATAAATTATACTTATTTCTGAAATTTTGTCAAATGTTAAATTTGAGGTTACCTTTCCTCTTAGGAAATTAAAACATTTATAGAAAGTTTAATTGTAAAGAGATGCAGAAATATACAACCTTACAACAATGCTGATGAAAATTAGAATAAAAGTGTTTGCTATTGACACACTTTTGTAAAATTCTAGTTTTAATATTCAAATTTATAAATAACAGTAACAAACATAGGAATTCATGTTATTTTATATTACTAAACAAAATTATTCTTACTTTTAAAAAATTGCCTGTTGTATCAAATAACTGTATAGTGACTGTTTAACATTTAATTTTCTCTCTTTTATCTTTCTACTAAATGACAAGAAGATATCTTTCTGAACCTATCACTAAATTTTAATGTTCATAAATTTTTCATCTTACCTCTGGAATTCCAGAACCACAGAT
>NC_133660.1:91527175-91632401 GCF_037893015.1 Macrotis lagotis
TGGGACCAGAGATCTTCGTGTGTGCGTGTGTGTGTGTATATATTAAACCTGGACTAATTGTAAGCTACCAGTGGGAAATATAGTTATAATACCTAAAAAAAGATACAGCAACCCTTCTCTTTATATTCCAATATAATGGTGAGTTTTCTATGACAGGAGGAAGGTAACCACTACATCCTTTGGAAGTGAGGTGAGGGAAGTTTTAACCATAAGTTGAAGTTAGATGTTCCACTCTACTTTAACAGGGAGAAGCATGCTTTTCATCCATAAGGAATATCAACAACACCAGCATTTGTGCTACTATACACAGAAATTAACTCAGTCTTCTTTGTGTACTACAAGAATTCTGTGTTCTAAGAATTAAGCCAAAGCAATAGATAAATGCTATTAATAATTTATTTTTGTTATTCTTAATCATTACACCAACTACAACTGAGAATTGAAGATAGGTGGGGTTTTTTTAAATAATTGTTCCTTAAAGTACTTTGTTGCTTTCTTTACTAAGTAAAAGAAAACTCCATTGTTTAATTAGATATTACATTGCTTATGGACTACCTAAATTGCTTTTATGCAGAATATATCATAGTGATATAAGCCAATTCAATATCTAACCTACATATATCTTTTGGAAACAGAAATTATTTTCCCCCATAGTTTCCTTTTTTTTAGGGTTTTTTTTTTTTTTTGCAAGGCAATGGGGTTAAGTGGTTTGGCCAAGGCCACACAGCTAGGTAATTATTAAGTGTCTGAGGCTGGATTTGAACTCAGGTACTCCTGACTCCAGGACTGGTATGCTGGTATTCTATCCACTGTGCCACCTAGCTGCCACCCCCCTCCATAGTTTCAAGGAAACTTTCTTTTTTTAAATATTCCCATATAACTTATTTATTTTTGAATTTTACAATTTTCCCCCTAATCTCACTTCCCTCCTTCCACTCCCCCCCCCCCCCCCAGAAGGTAGTCTGTTAATCTTTACATTGTTGTCAAGGAAACTTTCTACAACCACATTCCCTTAGTAACCACATACTTAGGCTGAATCTGTGAGCATGCATTATCCATATGATAAGATCCTAAAAACATTTGCATGTCTATTTCTTATTATATTGATATTAGAACCCTGTTTTAGGTGGAACCTTCTCTTTCTGAAAAAGTCCTACTTCTAGGTGTTTCACAAAGGCAAACATGAACCAATGTGGCAAACCAGCTCTATAAATGACATTCCAATTACAAATCTAAGTATTCTACTCAGGTATGATAAATGGCTTACAAGTAGCAAAAAGGGCAATGATACCCATATAACATCAAAAAACAAAATAAGTCAAAATAATAAAACAAAATACTTATGTTCTATTCTCAAAATAAGAAACACAAGAGACCTATTTTTCTTTATCGAACAATGTTCAACCCGCAGTCCATATATGGTCCTCAAACACCTTCATGTGGCATTATTATACTTATTATAATCATTGGTAATATGGGTTACATTGTAGTCATAAATATTAAATTAATATGTGACCCTTGAAAAGCTTCTATTGGGTAATGAGTCCCAAAGGATTTAAAAGGTTGAACACCCATGCTATATATTATTCAGTGTCTTTAAAAAATTTTTATTATACAAAACTATATTTGTTTGAAAAACTTGTCCTAAAATGTTATAGCAGAGAATATGAGTAAAAATTTTTCATGTTAGAAATGAAAGAAAAATCAACATTTATTCAATGGCTAAAAATTTAGTACTAAATATTCAAATTAAGCTCATTTTAATTACATTTTAACAAAAAACATTATTACAAATGATATCACATACCCGTCTATGCCTTTCTCTGTCTTTACATTTTTCTCTAACCCAATCAATGGTATGGAAGTCATCATATGTACCAACACCTGGAATAGGTTCATCCAGAAGATCTAGTAAGTGTGTTGAACTGTTAATGCTGCCTCCATTTGTCATTGTATAATGTGTACCTAGGGAGAAAAATGAATAAAAAACAATTGTGTTATGAAAGATGATAACTACTATGAAATTTGCTTATAAACTTGAACTCATGACTTGATATTTGTCCTCCATTCTCAAAGAAGACCATGACATCAGGGAGAGGATGCCACGACCAGCACATGAATTGGATTTGAGTGAGGAGATACTGTGCTAAGTCATCAACCTCACTTTCTCTCCAGAGTCATCTGGGTCCAGTGGCCAGATAGGAATTAGGATAACTGGAGATGGCCTGTATGCAGTTGAGAGTTGAGAGACTTGCCCAAGGTTACATAGCTATAACATATCTGAAGCCAAATTTGAACTGAGGTACTCCTGACTCCAGGATCAGAGCTACCATAAACTTATTAATAAACCAAATGATAAAAGATATTTCAACTTTTGTCCTTCTGGTACTTAAAACACTGATCAAAACTAAGTAGATTTAAAAAACCAATCCCACAAGGAACATACTATCTTCTGCTAAAAGTTACAGCAAATTTCCTTAATGTGAAAATGTGAGCATATTTTACAGTTGTGTTTTACACAAATGTATGTCTTACATTTGAAAACTCCTCTAAGCAATTTGAATTAAGAAACAATACAAGGAGGCAGCTAGGTGGTGCAGTGGACAGAGCACCCGCCCTAGAAGCAGGAGGACCCAAGTTCAAATACAGTCTCAGAACTTAATAAATACCCAGCTCTGTGACCTTAGGCAAATCACTTAATTCCACAGCCTTCCAAAACAAACAAACAAAAAATATGAGGAATAAAAATGTATAAGAAAATTCATATCCTGAAGAAGTTTATAATCCAGTTGAGAAAATGAGAAAAACTAATTTTAAAGGGTACCCAATATTACAAAGCAATAAACAGTAAGTGTTCCAAAAGGGATAAAGGTAACTGCCTGTTGAAAGAGGATAAGAGCTCTGTGCACTGGGGATGGACAAAAGAAAACCAAGAAAAAAAGGAGGGTTTGTGATGAGCCTTACAAGTTAGAGAATATTCTTAGGAGGGGAAAAGAGTGAAAATGAACTATGAAAATAGAAACAGCATGAATAAAATAATGTAGACAGAAATATACAAAATATGTTTAGTAAAATATTATTCAATCTAGTTAGATGAGTTCCTCCTTCCTCAGACTCTATCCTTTATCTAAATTACCTATAAGGAAAGGTGGAAAGTCAATATGGGTATGAATGTGTTAATAATTATCCCCTCTTCTGAATGCTTATAATATGTATCTTTCTTATATTTATGCTTTTAAATAGGATTAGAAAAACTAGCTTTGGGCAGTACAAGTTAACAAAATTATCATATGATTTCTATACACATGGAATGTCAAACTGCAATTCATTCAAATGAATTTTTGCTTTATTCCCCACTTCTAAGTGAAACCAAAAATAGATGTAAAACATATAATTGGAGTTTTGCACCCTTTAAGACCATTCATATCAGTATCAGTACAGAGTATCAGCACTATTTGTTTTTTTAAATTGTTGTATTGATTCTTTTGATTTTTATATCACTTTCACTGCCTAGGAAATCCAAACATCAGATAAATTTTCCCTTCTAAGAAAAAGTTTTGAAAAAAGTAAAATTAATAGTGATAGTATCTGACAATTCATTTAATATTCAACACCCGTAGTTTAACTTCCATTCATCTACTGATGGAGGAAAGATATGTTTCATCATCTACCCATTGGATTGGTCATTTTAAATTTGAATTATGATATCTTTTAGTGCTGCTTTCATTAACTACTGTGATTACTGTGCATACTGTTCTCTTGATCTAACTTCTTTGATTCTGTTCATAATAAGTCTATTTCTCTGACTTCATCATAGTTACTGTGTAGTAGCATAGGCTTTTGGTACAATAATATTCCATTATATTAATAAACCACAATTTATTCAGCTCTACCCCAAAACCAATGAGAACCCATTTTGCTTTCAAGTTTATGTTACCACATAAAATATTATGAAAATTTTGCTATTTAAAGCATTTTTCTTTCTGTCTTTTACCTCCTTAAGTAGGACCAATAGTAGGATCACTATGTCAACAGATGGAGTTTAATCATTTTTTCAACAATTCCATAATAATTAGTAGACCAATCTTTCACAGCTAATTCAGAAGACTAGTTCCATATTTTATCATCTTTGTGTGAAGTAAAAGCCCAGAAATATTTTATATTGCATTTTGATAATTATTAATTATATAGCAAGGAGGATAGATTGTAATTACACTTTTAAAAACTTGTCTGGGGGCATCTAGGTGGCACAATGGATAGAGCACCGGCCCTGGAGTCAGGAGTACCTGAGTTCAAATCCGGCCTCAGACTCTTAATTACCTAGCTGTGTGGCCTTGGGCAAGTCACTTAACCCCATTTGCCTTGCAAAAACTAAAAAAAAAAAATTGTCTGGGTTCAGATAGCATCTGCTCTTTGGATTATTTATATACTGTATCAGACTTTTAGAAAAGATTTTTAATACAGAGATCTACCTCTCCCCTCCACCAAATTTCTCTTCTTATTCTAGTGTCACCCTTTAAATTTGTACAAAAGCTTTTAAATTTGGATCAGAAAAGGTAAGAATTTCAATAGCAATTAAACATTAAAGATCTCAAGGCCAAAAAAAAATTTATGTTGTGATCCTCTTTATTCTTTATTGTTATAAATCCTGTCCCTAATCACAGAGAGAAAAATACCTCCTTCCATTCTTCTCTATTTTATATTTAAATATTTTTAAGCCATATGGTCACTGGAGTTTATGATGGCAATATGGTATAAGATGGCATTCTACACTAATCTCTACCAAATTACTTCCCAGTTTTTTTCTAGTAGCAACACATACACACACACACACACACACACACACACACACACACTTTTAGATGGTATTGTAAATATTATTTAGAAAAATTTTTATATCATGAGTTTTAACCTGAATTGTGTTTTACTCTGACGACTCAATATCTCATGAGAGCTTTAACCTGAATTGTGTTTTACTCTGACGACTCAATATCATTTTTGACAAATTCACTTAATCACTGAAAATTTTGCAAGTAAATTTAACCCAGTAAAAAAAATTATGACTAGGAACGGCTAGGTGGTACAGTGGATAGAGAACCAGCCCTAGAGTCAGGAGTAGCTGAGTTCAAATCTGACCTCAGACACTTATTACCTAGCTGTGTGGCCTTGGGCAAGCCACTTAACCCCATTGCCTTGCAAAAAAACTAAAAAAAAAAAAATTTATACCTAGAAGAACTTAATCAAGTGACTTACTGTGACCCTTCACCAACAGCTGACAAAATAACCAATCATTAAACATTTAAGTTTCTCCTATATGCTATGTCCTAGGCTAAATGTTGGGGATATCAAAATTTTAAGGGGGGGGGGGGCAAAAGAGCACCTGAGCTCAAATAAAAACACATAAAATTGCAAATGCAATCAGCTAAAGATTACAAAAGCAACTACACTTGTGTTTATATTTATTTGATTTTTAATGAAAGGGGGAAAAATAAGATATTAGAACTCAAAAATTATTCTGAGAAGCATTCAAAAGGAGGAGGTTAGCTTTGTACGAAGTTTTGAAGGATTAGACATGGTTTGGTCATAAGACTAAAGAAAGAAACTGGAGCCACAATTACCACTTGCTTATCTGTGCAACTATAAATCACAAACTTCTGAGAGTTGTAGTTTATTTACAGATTAGCATCTGTTCTCATACTATTAATTTGAAGCCCAATTCAAAGGTTCTGTTCTAAAGCCAATGGAAGAGCTCTAAAGTTTTTGTAACCTGGACGGGCAGATAAATGGTGCAGTTGGATAGAGCACTGATCTTGAGAGGAGGACAGGAATTTGAATTTGCCCTCAAACACTAGCTATGTTCCCTTGGGCAAATCACTAATACTGACGGCCTTGCATCCAGGGCCATCTCCAGTCATCCTGATCCATATTTGGCCAGTGGACCCAAATGGCTCTGGAGGAGAAAGTGAGGCTGGTGACTTTGCACAGCCCCCCTCACCCAAATCCAAATCATGTGCTTGTCTTGGCATCATCTCCCTGATGTCAGGGTCTTCTTTGAGCACTGAGGACAAACATCATTTATAAATAAACTGGAAATGTCCTCTCAAAGGATCATCAATATCATCTCACACAAAATGTTTTATTTACAAAACAATTCTCTCGCAAATACTCTTTGAGACAGATGGTACAATTATTACTCCTCTTTTACAAGTGAGGAAACCAAAACTCAGGAGAGAGGAATGAAACTACTTGATCCAGAAACACATAGATCAGTTTGACTCTAAGCCAAGACTCAATAATACAGGTCTTAAAAACCAAGCAGTACTCTTGTTCATCAGTCTTTCCTATGAGGAAAGAGCTCTGTGAAGTGTAAGCACTATACAAATAAAAGCTATTACCATTACTGTTATGATAAATGTTAGAAATCTAGCTCACAAGCTAAATTAGTTAAACTAATTAGTTAAACTGTTAGGATTGTTTTTAAGCGATACTGCTTATAATAATAGAGCTTCAAAGAGAAAGTCTTAACAGATCATCTAGTTATAAAGAATTTTAAGCACTCATGAATTTAAATTTTATATTTACAGCAAACAGATGCTATTGTAGATTTTAGAAGAGCAGAAATGCAATATAAACAATCATAAATTATTCACAGTACTCTGTGGAAAATGCATTGCAGATTAAATATGTATATATATATATATATATATATATATATATATATATATATATATATAAAGTTACCGGGGCAGCTAGGTGGCACAGCGGATAAAAGCACCGGCCCTGGAGTCAGGAGTACCTGGGTTCAAATCTGGTCTCAGACAATTAATAATTACCTAGCTGTGTGGCCTTGGGCAAGCCACTTAACCCCATTGCCTAGCAAAAAAAAAAAAAAAAAAACTAAAAAAGTTACCACATCCAAGAGTGACAAAGACTTTGATGAGAACTGTCAGATATTAAAAACTGTGACAGAGCAAGAACACCACCAAGCTGAAAATCCAGAGGTTCAAGTCTACTAAACTGTAAGCCTGAGATAAACACAATCTCTCTGAATCTCAGTTTCTACATGTCTTAAATGAGGGGTTTGAATGACAAAAATTTCTTCTTGCTGTAAAATTCTAATATTTTGATAAATAATCAAAGAAGAACAATTGGTAAAATTCTTTAAGCACATATAGGAATGGGTGGGATAAAAGTCCTAGTGATGGAGGAAATAGAAATATACTGGTAGCTACAATAAGAATAGAATTTTTTAAAAAACAGGCTAAGTCTGTCTTTTAAAATAATTTTTGACTGTAAAAGGTATCTAATAAGAAATATTACCTAACTTCTATAAAATTCTAATTTATTAAATAACACCCAATACTCTTCATAGGTTCAAAGATCTTTAGTAAAAAAAACCTAAAAAGTCAACTAGTCCAGCCTCCTCTAGGTACTAAAAGTAAAAACACAAAAACAAACAAAAAACCCAACAACCGAAGGCCAAGAAAGACTTAAATGATTTACTTTATGCTCAAGAAGTATCAGAGGTGAACTTGGAACTCAGTTACTCTTTCTATCCTATCACACAGCCTCTTCCTCCAAAGCAGCAGATAAGCAAATGATCTCAAGAGCCTGTCCATCCCACGTGACTCTCATAAATTCACAATAACACACCCACCCCAAAGTGCTTGCTTTCTCTACTTTTGTTACCCTGAGTTCAAACAGGTAAACTTATAACAGAAGCAGGTCAATAGTCATCCATGCTACCTTGAAGACCTTCCAAGAGCTCCCTATAAAACTGCCTGTTTCACTATTGGATAGCTCAAAATACTGGAATGCTTTTTTTTTTTAATCAAACCTCAATTGTATTTCTGCAATGTCTATCCACCCAGCTCCAAGTTCTGTCTTCTGGGGCCCAAGACAGCAAGTCTCTCATTCCTCCTTCAGTTGAAAACCTTTCAAATACATAAAAATTTGCTGTTCTTTTTCCTATTCCTCAAACCAAATATACTCAGTTTCTTCAACCTACCTACCTCCATATCCCAAGAAGTTGAAGTCCTTTAAAATCCTCATTGCTTTCTTCTGGACTCGTCCAAAAGTAGCGGCGCCCCCAACGTGGCCCTTAACTGACCATGCTAACTTGGGAAGAATTTAGCAGGCCCTCCCTATTCTTGGAAAATAAGCCTCACACTGCACTCCAAGATGGCACTGGTTTCTTAGTCAGTCATCACACCACTGTTTTGTTTTGTTTTTTACCAAAACTCTCAGATATTTTTCAAGTATCTCTATAACCAGGTTTCATACCAAGGAGAGTCATTCAGATCAAAACCTAAGTATAATTTCCAACATATTTCAAGAAATATAAGAAGAGATCACATTAAGTAAAGAAAAAGAGCTATTTTCTTCCAATAGACCTCTAATGCTTATAGAAAAGGAGACAGGACAAGGGAAAAGTTCAAAGGAGACAGGATGATGGAAACTAGTTCAAATGTTAACCATCACAAACACATATACCCATACATGAACCAAGAATTAAATTCTTACAGATGGAATCATAATTTTTCATAGAGTTGCACATATGCACAAATTAGTGGTACTTCAATACTTCATTTGGTACCTCCTCCATAAATGAAGAGCATAAATGTTTCTTTCCAAGTGTGACCCTTGTTCATGATTTCCCCAAAATCTTTCATGGGGATACCACCAAAATGTTTGGGGAATTTTTCTATATTTTCTGACATAGAACAAATTCCACTGAAACAGACTTTCCATAAATTAGTCTGGCCCACCTTCTTTAATGATCATATTATCTTTCCAATGCTATCATTTATGCAGCCTCACTTACAGAGTTCTTTGTTGATAATGTATATAGCCAACTCATGCTCATCATGCATCCTTTATGTGGTCTTTAATTCTTTAGCATTCCATGACTTCTGGTCAAACAGGATCATCTGAAGAATCTTATCATTATAAAAAAGAAAAGCCTCAGTTTAATGAGAAAGATTCAGGGTCTATCAATGTACTATTTAATTTCAAAAGTTAGAATCTAGTCTATATTCCTCCTATTCAAACCTGGTTCTAGAAAGTAAATGTCAGAATAGGATCTTATTTTAAGATTAAGTACTAATTGAAACCTTAAAATGGTTATGTTTGAAAATATTTAATTTATATACAATTCAGACATAAAAGACTAATTCCTTTACCAAAAGAATCTCTAAAATTTAGATAAAGGTTCTCAACCTGAAGCAAATATTGTATTAACTATTTCAATATAATTGGTTTCTTTTGTAATTCTATGAATTTTTTCCAAATATATTTGAAGAGAACAGTAATTTTAGAAGGGGTTCACAGGTTTCTTGAAACTATTAAAGGTAGGCAATGAAACAAAAATAATAATTCTCAAACTATTTTTACCTATCCAAACTTTTTCATATTAATAACAGTGTAAACAGCTATAAAAATAAAGTTTGAATAGTATATTAAGGTTTACTTAAAGGATCATCTAATCAGTCAATTAAACAGTTACATTTATGTAATATTTATTGCCACAAAATGAATTGAAAGGGAGCAAATCTCTCTGTGGACCTAAACAATTTTGCAGCTTATGAAAGGTGCACAGAAAACTGAAAATGCTTCTTCCAAGAATATCAGAGACAAAAATAGCAAGAGATTACAGGATAGTGTTACCAGTAATGTTTGCCAAGATATGAATATTCATTTCCCTATGAATACCAATCAAATATATTATCAGCAATATAGTTACCATCTGACCATCTATTTTATGCTTATAATACTTAAGAGACAGCATCTTATACTGCCATGATTAATAACTAAGTTAATTTTTAAAAACAATTTTATAATTAAGCTGAATAAATATTCCATATCAACAGATAATTAGAACTGAATAGCTTTCAATATGTTTCCAATGATGACCTAGACACAAGACTTAAATAAAAGGTGTATTATCAAAGAAACATGAATACAAAATGAAATGAACTGGTCATGTAGGAAGAAAAGGGCTATAATATCTAGAAAATATAAAAAAAGACTAAGAAGGTAGCTTGTACATCATTGGGTTGTTCCTCTATAAGGCACTGATGAAAGATCACAGAAAGACAAGAATCACGGAAAATGAGAAGACTTGGATATATTTGCCCAGGAGCCACTTGCAGTTTCTGACTTGAGGCAGATTTGACTCCATTACCAATTAGATGCCAAAATTAAAAAAAAAAAATTATTTTATCTTGTCAAGGGAAGAATTTTAAGGGGCTAATAATGTGTCCTTCATTCTAAAAGAAGAGCATGATGTCAGGGATGCCATGACAAGCAAGTGAACTGGATTTGAGATAAGGGGTACTGGGCTAAGGTATCACTTTCTCTTTCAGAGTCATCTGGATGCAGAGGTCAGACATGAATCAGGATGACTAGAGATGGCCTTGAATGACTATGGAGGTATTGTGATCTAGTGGATAGGGAGTCAGTCTTAGAATTAATATTAACATACTTGAAATTACAAATTTTTTTGTCTTTTCCTGTGTTTCTCTCAGCATTTCAGTGATCAAGGACAATCCTGAAAGACCTGTAATGAAAAATGCCATACACATCCAGAGAAAAATCTATGGAGTCTGAGCAAAGCATATCATATTCACTTTTTAAAGGTTTCTTTTATGTTTTCCCCTTAATTCTAATTCCTCTTTCCCAAAATGACTAATATGGAAATGTTAAACATAACTATAAATGTACAATTCATAATGGATTATATCTTTCCATAGAGAGAACAGAGGAAAGAGAGTGGTAGAAAATGTGGAACTCAAAGGCTTGCAAAAGAATGAATGTTAAAAATTATCTTTGCACGTAATTGGAAAAAATAACATTTTCTTAAAAAGGAAAAAAAAGGCTCACAAGGATTTCACAAACTTTCTTAAAAAAAAAAAAAGAATATGGGCATCTAGATGTTACAGTGGATAAAGCAGCAGCCCTGGAGTCCAGAAGGACCTGAATTCAAATCCTCCCTCACACATTTAATAATTACCTAGCTGTATGACTTTGGGCAAGTCACTTAACCCCACTGCGTTGCCAAAAGCCTGGGCTCTTTCTTCTCTCCCCATCTTTTTTAGTGATCTCATCAACTTCAAAATCTAATTGTCTCTGTTCAAATGATTCCCAAATCTATGCAGTCAGTCCTACTTTGGTTACATTGTCATCTAACAGGTGGAATATTTCCCTCTGGATAATGTTCCATATGGTATCTCAAGTTAATTCAAGCAACATTTGCTAAGAACCAATCATGGGCCAAACACTGTACAAAGGTCTTTGGCATATAAAACCAGAAATGAGAACAGTTCCAACTCTAGAGTCATACATAGACACCTAAGCAAATATGCAATACATATAAAGTATTAAGATGCTTTTAGAAATAAAAAGCACTAATAACCAAGAAAACAGAAAAGTTCTCATTTTAGGGCTGAAAGTGAGCTGAGTTCTGAAAAGCACTAGGGGTTCCAAGAAATCGAACTGAGAAGGGAAAGTATTTCAGAGGCACAGAAGTCAAAGATGTAATGTCATCTGCAGCAAACAAGGAGCCCAGTTGAGATAGGGAAGGGAGTAGAGAAGGAAGATTAACATGAAATAAAGCTGTTAAGACAAGGAAGGTTGACTCAGGCTGGGAAGGCCTTTAATGCCCCAAAGAAGGATTTGTATTGTATCCCGGAGGCAACTGGAAGATTTGTGAGCAGCCTGCAGCTGAGTACAAAATAGATCTAAGAGTGATGTCAAATTAGGAGGAAATTACAATGATACAAATCCCTGAACTAGGGCAGAGGCAAATGAATAGAGAAAAGAGAATGAATATGAGAGATGGCATGGCTAGATAATAAATAAGACAACTGAGTGTATATGAGGATGGAGAAGGGAAAGGAGGGACTTAGATTCCCCTAAGAAGAGACTTAGGGGCGGCTAGGTGGCACAATGGATAGAGCACTGGCCCTGGAGTCAGGAGTACCTGAGTTCAAATCCGGCCTCAGACACTTAATAATTACCTAGCTGTGTGGCCTTGGGCAAGCCACTTAACCCCTTTGCCTTGCAAAAAAAAAAAAAAACAAAAACCTAAAAAGACACTTAGATTCCACTAAGAATGGATAATACATAGTGGGAAATGGTAGTCAGGGAAGGGAGTCTAAGCCTAGGGAGTCAGAGGAATGGTGGGCTGATCAAAGCATGGAACCTTTCCAGAAGCAATGGTATTAGGATTTGCTTGGAAGTGTTGGCATAGACACAAAAGGACAGTGACAAGAGTAGAGGTTTAGATGAATATGGAGCATGGCCTGATCTAGATGACTAAATACTGTGGACTAACTTAGCACATTCTCTCACCAATCAAGATTACCTAGCTCTGACCCAGGGAATGAGTTCCAAAACAGTGGAACTGAAGGAACAATTTCTGGAGGCCCAATCTGGAAGGAGAAAGACAGGCTGCACAAGGGTCAATAGCAAGATGGCAAGGAGATCTGTACAGACTTCAGGGGTCACTTCCTATGTAACAGATCCCCTCTCCCTTTTACCTCTATCTGAACAAGACTTAGTTTTTATGTATATCTGTGTGTGTGTGTGTGTGTGTGTGTGTGTGTGTGTGTATGAGGTATTTCTGCCACTAGCAAAACAGAAGTACCTAGAAGGTGGGCACTATAAGCATCTAGCACAGAACTATCCAAAATACAGGAAATATTTAACAAGAATAACAACCAGCATATCTTTAACACTCTTAAGATTTGCAAAGCAAAGATGTTCTCATATTTAATCCACACTACAACCCTGGGAGTCAAATCTATTATTATCCCCATTTTATCTATGAGGAAACTGGAGCGGAGGTCAATTAATTTGCCCAGAGTTAAAAAGCAAGGAAGTGAGCACTGGATCTGGAATCGGAAGGATCTAAACTCAAATCCAGACTCAGACACTTAATAATTACCTAGTTATGTGACCTTGGGCAAGTCACTTAACCCCACTGCCTTGCAAAAAAATAAAATTTTAAAATAAAAAAAAAGCCAGGAAGTATCTGAGGCCACCTTTGAACTCAAGGCCTTTCTGACACCAATTCACCACCTGCTTGCCTCTCAATAATTACATTAAAAATTCATAACTTTTTTATCATTAGTTTATTATTTGTTGAGTTTAAGTGAGTCACTGAGATTCAGAAAGGTTATAAAAATGAGCACTTAAAAAATACAAAAAGACAAATAAAAATCTTTTATGTTATCTATTTTGATAAGAAAAGACTTTAGGGAACTGGGCAATTATACATACTATCTAACAATTCCCATCTAAGACACTGAAGGAGAGGAGAGGAAATTATTTCAGTACTTTTTTAGTGAAGTTATATTACAATTTATTAGCTTGTCTGACAACTGTAAGTTTTTTCTAAAAATGTCTTAAGTGATCCAATTCCACTATCATTCCTCTGTCAAACATGGAAAAGTAAATACTCCAAAGAAAAAAGAAACCCTATCTTATTGTTGCAGTAGAGAAACTTTATCTCTAATAGATAAAGGGCCCAGACTTCCCAAATACAGCAGGGTTCAAATAGTATTACTAAAGGAAGGGAGTGGAAGGGAAAGAAAGGAAAGAGAGAGAGTTGGGGGGAGGGGGAGAAGAAGAGAGATAGAGAATGCACTCATGCCCTAAAGGGAAGTACACTATGAGGTATTCTTAACTTGTATAACGTTTTTTTCATACTTCATTTTGTCAGGTGTAAACAAGTTTTTTTAATCTATTTAAAAAAGAATGACAAAAATCAATTACATTTTTCTATCATTATTACCTTCATATAATTCATCCTTTCTATAGTTCCTCCCCACTCACAGAGCACAATTCTACTTTAAATTTTTATTACCTAACATTACATTTACCTACACATTTAATTAAGGCTACTGAATTAAATTAAATTTTATAATTTTCCAAAAGGTTTTTCCTGCCTCCTGTATCCTTTCTCTATAATCCATCCTATTTTACTATTGTTGTTCAGTGGCTCAATTGTGTCAAAATCCACCCTTTACAAAGATTCAAAACAAATATCCTTTCCAAAGGTGTGAAGTTTCTTCACTACTCAAAACCCTTCATATAGTTTTCTATGCATCTAATATAAAATACAAACTTCTCAACCTGGCATTTAAAGTTCTCCATAATTCAACTCCAACCCACCCTTATTTCATAATACTCCCTGGAACACAATCTGAGTCCCAGCCCAACTGGACTACCAGTAACTGTATTTCCCAAACATGACAACTAACTTCCATCTCTACACAACTGAACAAGCTGCCCATCCCTTGGCCCCAAGCACTTTTTCCTCATCTGCTAATAAGATCTTTTTTCTTCCTTCTTATTGAATCTCCTATTATGTGGCAGACAGAAGGCTAGGTGCTGGGAATTCAAAAAGAAAATAGTGCCCTCAAGAAGTTAACATTCTCTTGGGGCAAGACCATAAACATAGTAAATACAAAATTCATACAAAGAAAATTTCCAGGTCAAAAGAAGATTTAGGGAAAGTGGTGATCAGGAAAGATATTTAGTAAAAATGTAGCACTTAAGTACAACCTTGAAAGAACCTAGGGATAGTAGAAAGGATGTGCAAAAATAGTAAAACAAGGAGAAGTTAGGTGGCACAGTGGATGGAGTGTCTTCCCTGGAATCAGGAAGACCTGAGTTCAAATTCGGCCTTGAATACTTAATAATTACCTAGCTCTGCAACCTTTGCACAAAACACTTAACCCCATTCATTGCCTTGCAAAAAAAACAAAAAAAAAAAAAAAACCCAAAGAACAAAAAAACAAAAATAGTGACACAAAAGACAGAAGAGCAAGATGGTCAGCTCACTTGGAAGGTAAAATGCAAAAGAGGAATAAGTGCAGCAAGTCAAGAAAGATAGGCTAAAGCCAGAATGTGAAAGATTTCAAATACCAGAGAAGTTTCTATTTTATCCTAAATACAATTGGGTCTGACAAGAGCATCTTGAATTGGGGAGTAATATGATTGAATCTGATCTTTAAAATTGTCAACTTGGAAGCTATGTGGATGATTATAGTGGACTAATGAAAAGGTTATTCTTGTGTCCTTGACCTTTCCTCTGCTTAGCCAAGACAGGTCTGCTTGCTTGTAAAGATAATTTCAATAAATTATAGACAACAGTTTGGGGAAGTATTCATTGGTTTTTAGGACACGAAACAGTATTAAGACTTCTTAGAGTCTCTGGGAATTTTCCTTCCCAATAAAATTCAAACTTCATTTTAGCCTCTAACAAGATCTCATGGAGGAGCTTTCTACTAAACTCTTATTCAAATGCCTTATCATGTGGAGGGGACTCCAACACTGTGGCTGTTAGACCAATGGAACACTCCCTCTAACTGTTTCTATCAGGAGGGAGAAACTGCTTTTAGTACAATGATAGACTATATGTCTATCTACTATTGAGTACCTGTTTTGCATAGTACAGAAAAGTTCATCATCAGGGTGGTTATGGCCAATGAATATCTCATCCACAAAGACTATTATCCTAAGTCAAGGGAACACAGTACTCTGAATAAGCATAAAGTATCAACATTGGTTAAATTACAAATTCTTTACGTATTAACATGCATAACAGAGGGTGCTTCTGTAATGATCAGGATTTCCCACTGACAGAAATAAGTATGTTCAAGACAGAACTCATCTGTTCTATTAGTTTTTCTAAAGTGCCACTGACTTTGGTCAGTTCTTATATCTCTCTTGGCACATTGCCTGGCACAGTGTAGGTACTTAATAAATGTTTAATGGCTGAGTTATTGATTCACTTATTATTGTCACACTTATCCCCCTCCTTTCTAATCCCAATGCTTTCTTCCATCTTAGTTTGGGCTGTCTTTACCTCTCATTTAGCATTCACAGATAAACCTAATAAAGATTAGAAGGAAAAGTCCTTAAGAGATGCAAACATGCTATGTGATCAAAGAGCAGGAAGGAGAGTGAGAGGGGGTGAAAGAGAGGAAGATACAGAGTTCCAGAGACAGATAATACGACTGTTCAAACTTTTAAAATTTCTCTTATCAATATCAGGAAACTCATTAGCACAAATTCCTACTTATAAATTCTAAAGTATGTCTCTAGTTTACTTCCTTTTCAGAGAAGAGGAAAATAATCAGCCTGTTTCATATTTCCAGTCTCATCTACTTATTCCTTTGGTAATTTATCACTCACAAGCAGGAACAGGATGGCAGAATTGGAGGGAATCTAGTGAGTTTTCCTACCAAAACTCCACCAAATAGATCTAGAAATCTTGATTTAAAAGATCCAAGAAAAAAAAATCATAGTAATTCATTTCTCTAGCCCAGGTCAGAATAAAAAGATAGATGGAGAAGTTTGGGAAAAATGGGCACAGGAGTAGTCACAGGGTCCTAGCTTGTTTAAGGAGAAGAGAGGAAGTTAAGTGCCATTAACAGCAGTGTGACTCAAACTCCAGAGTGAGGCCTCTGTTTCAGCTTCTTCTGACCTATTATGAAACCTGTAGAGGATTAACTAGGGCAGGAATTCCCAGCTAAATGGAAGTCAACAGTTCTATCACTCTAAACCAACAGATCTTGCCAACTGGCTGACAGTGGTTAAATCCATTAAAAATCTACTATTGCTCAAATCCAAATCTAGGTCCAAAATTTACTGAACTATAGAGAGAGCAATCAGTCTTTTTCCTAGATCAGACTTTGAGAAAACACTGAACAGCAAGGTCCCAAGTCTGAACACAACCATCAATAGCCCAAAAAAGCATCAGCAGAACCAGAACAGTCAGGAGAAAACTGAAAGAATTGTGTGCAGGTGGGAGAAGAGTCAAGGTAGAAATATACACACACACACATACATATGTGTGTATATGCATATGTGTATGTGTATGTGTATATGTATATCACCATAAAAGATGTTATAGTAATAAGGATATTTAAGAAACAAACCTAAAAACTGGTCCGGATAGATAAACAGACAACTAAAGAGAGGCAAACAAAGCCTCAAAGAAAAATATTATCTTGGGTACAATTTCAATTAGAATTCCAGGGAGAGATGAAACAAGAAGTTTTCTAACTGCTTTTTTTTTTTTAGGTTTTTGCAAGGCAAACAGGGTTAAGTGGCTTGCCCAAGGCCACACAGCTAGGTAATTATTAAGTGTCTGAGACCGGATTTGAACCCAGGCCCTCCTGACTCCAGGGCCGGTGCTTTATCCACTGTACCACCTAGCCGCCCCTCTAACTGCTTTTTAAAAACTTTAAAAATTCTTTTATCAATGAACTAAGAGTGCTGGAAGAAAAAAAAAATAAATAAGAACCATGGAAGAAAAAATTTGAAGGGGAATAATTAGCTCAGCCTAAGAGGTACAAAATCTTGTCTAAGCAGCAAATTCCCTAAATGTTTAGAAGGGATACTAGTCATTAGAAGTCAATAAATCAATGAGACAATAAAAATATTAAAATAAAGAAAAAACCTGAAAAATAAGAGAAGAAATAAGGTATCACATAGCAAAATCAACTTGGAAAACAGACTGAGAAGAAAAACTTTAAGAATCATTGGACTACTTGAATGTCATGACATTCAAGTGCATAGACATCATATTTCAATACATTTTTAAATTGCCTAGATCTCTCAGACTCAAAGAACAAAATGGAAAGAAAAACAATCTACCAGTCAACTCCATAAAGAAACCTCAAAATGAAATTCTCAGGAAAATAACAGCCAAAAATCCAGGGTTTCCAAGTAAAAGAAAAAACACTACAAGCAATCAGAAAGAAAAGAACCCAAGTACCAAGAAGCCAGAGTCAGGATCCTACACATTTTAGTAGCCAGTACTATAAAAGAGCAGAAAACTTAGAATATTCCAGAAGGGAGAAAGGGAAGGGGAAGAAGAGGGAAAGGGAGAAGTGGGAAGTGGGGGGGAAGAGGGAGGCAGGGAGGGGAAGGGGAGAGGGAGAGGCAGTTGGTTGGTTTACAGCCAAGAATAACCTCTCCAGCAAAACACTATAATCCTACAGGGGAAAAAAAATTTAACGATTTTTAACAAAATAAAAGACTTCAAGTAATCCTATTGAAAGGAACAGGAAATGTAAAAAGACAAACACTAACAAAGAATGATAAAGGACTACAATAAAATCCTTATATTCTAATGTGGGAAGATGGTATATGATTTCTGAATAATCCATTATCAGGAGTCATATAGGGAGTCTAAGAAAAAAATGGGAATGGCTTTGATATATCCTGATAATCTTAAAAGAATGGAAAGATAAGAGAAGAGCAAGATAGTGGTAAATAAAAAGGGAAAAGTTTAGGGGAAAATTATCTCACATAACTAGGGATGCAAGAAAAGGTTTAAAGACTCAGAAAGGGATAGGGAGAAGTGTTGACATTTGAACCTCATTCATCTAAAACAATCAAAGAAGGGAAGAATGTACTCAAACAAGGTGAAGTACAGAAGTATATTTCACTCAACAGGGAAACCTGGAGGAAAAAGAGAGGAGGGTAAGTAAAAGAGAAAGTATATAAAAGGGAGAGTTTTTTTCCCTAAGGACAATGTGCCTATCAAGTAGGGAATGGCTAAAAAGTTGTGGCACATAAATGTGATGAAGTACTACTGAACTGTAAGAAATTATGAAGATGTTTCTGAGAAACCTAGAGAGATTTCTATGAACTGATACTAAGTGTAATGAACAGAATCAGGGAAATTTATACATTGATAACAATACTGTAAAGACAAACTACTTACTATGAAAAATATAGGAACTCTGATCAACATAACAATTTCAGAGAACTACTGATAATATGGGTTTGGATATCTGCATGAGTGTATATATGTATATGGCCACTGTGGAAATTTATTTGGCTATAATTTGTAACAGAAATTTTATTTTTTTTCTTATTCCCAATGAGAGGGGGAAGCAGCTTCTTTTAAATGAAAATTTTTTTAAAAATCACTCAGGGGGCAGCTAGGTGGTACAGTGGATAAAGCACTGGCCCTGGAGTCAGGAGTACCTGGGTTCAAAACAGAAATTTTTTTTTCTTATTCCCAATGAGAGGGGGAAGCAGCTTCTTTTAAATGAATTTTTTTTAAAAAATGACTCAGGGGGCAGCTAGGTGGTGCAGTGGATAAAGCACTGGCCCTGGAGTCAGGAGTACCCGGGTTCAAAACCGGTCTCAAACACTCAATAATTACCTATCTGTGTGGCCTTGGGCAAGCTACTTAACCCCATTTGCCTTGCAAAAACCTAAAAAACAAAAAAAATCATTCACATGATTCCAAGGAAGCTATAACTTTTTGCTTTAAGTTCCTTACGTATATTTTCCTATTATCTGATATTTTAATCTTTAAAACTTTCTAACATGTAATTCCCACAAACAAAATGCTGCTTAAAACTTACATATAGAATTTCACAAAAAAAAAAAACCTGATGTTCATTTAATCGCTGCAAAAGAGTCATGTCTAGAGGAAAACAGTAAATATATGGAACCAAGAGTGATAAGCCTAAACACAAATCATATGAAAAATAAAATAATCATTCTAAATACTTCTTATAACAAAGCATAGCATAAACAGTAATATAAACTCTTAGAAATTTTGTTAAAATCCTTCAAATAAAAATGCACGGCTAATTATCTAGTTAACTCAAAGAAGACAAGTTGTTAAATATCAGGTGTAAAAATATTAAAAGTATATGATGGAATCATTTCCCTATTTTTTTATTTTTTAGATTTTTCAAGGCAATGGGGTTACATGGCTTGCCCAAGGCCACACAGCTAGGTAATTATTAAGTGTCTGAGACCAGATTTGAACCCAGGTACTCCTGACTCCAAGGCTGATGCTCTATTCACTGCACCATCTAGCCACCCCTCCTAATGTTATTTTCAACATTACTTGGTATTACACATAGTGACAAAAATAAGGAAACAAAAAAATGCTAGACAACTCGGTTGAGAATTTCAATTTAATAATATGTTAAAATAGTATCAGGGATCTCTTGTCATAGATACAGAATTGCCCTATGTGAGAGTATTACTCTGCAAAGCTTGAACTAGGAAATGATGCAGAAATTTAAAGGGTGCTGTTGAAAACTTTTTGTACTCCTTCAAAAGGTAGTGAAAAAATAAACATGGCCTGCATTTGGCAAGAACCATTCATTATAAAAGCAGCTTATAATTTCCTCCCCTTAGTAGATGTATTTACAAGTGAATTCTTCCCTGGGTCACATCTGTCTACAGCTTCTTCCAACCACACCAAAGCTAAAACACAAGTTCTCTCTCCAAAAACAATTCCTTCTTTGCCATAATTGCTAGCAGTTAGTGACTGAATTGTAAGCATTTAAGTCCCCCTGGAGAGAAGTGTTAGAACCAATCTAATTTAACATTATTATAAGGGTCCTAGAAGAGAAAGCACAGAATGAAATCTGTCTTTGCCAACAATACAGTTTATGCAAGTAGCCTAATTTCTAAACTGTCTCTACTATACAACTGAATTGTTTATTCTAGTAGTATATAATGAAAAGGAGCACCTAATTTAGCTCTGGAAGGAAGCTTTGAGAATATTGAATTCAACCTCTTCATTTTACTGCTTGGAAACTGAGAACCTAAAAAGTTAAATATTTATTCAAAATCATACAGAGAGTAAACGTCAACAAGTCCTTTGGTTTAAAATCCAGGGCTCTTTCCAGTTTAACACTTCAGAGTACAGACTAGGGTCAGGAGGCCCATTGTTCCCAGATTTAGTGTGGGACCATAACCGAGTCTCTCCTACCTCTTGAAGCCTCAATTTCTTCATTTATAATTTAATTCAGTTGAGTTAAAAACATGTCTACATATACATAGCACATGCAAAGTCTTCTCTTAGTTTGCTGGAGGAGAAACTAAGTTTAAGAATTGAGTGGACTAGATGCAAGTCATCAAACTTAAATAGAAAGGGATGCTACAGGCTGAGTGACTGAGAAAACTACAAATCAGTATTGTCTAAGTTGTATTGTATTTTTATGTATTTTGATAACATTTCCCAATTTCACTTTAATTAGCTCTGGTTAGAATTGGACACCTCTGTACTAGATGATCTGTACTATCTAAAGAATCTTGAAATCAATAAATAAATATTAAGTGCCTACTGTGTGTCAGGCCCTAGGCTAGGTGCTGGGGATACAAAAAGAGTTTGTAAAAGACAGCCCCTGCCCTCAAAGAGCTCACAGTCTCAGAAGGGAAAAAAACCAACAAGCAAATCTATTCAAAGCAAGCTCTATACAAAAATAAGTAGAAAGAGAGAAAGCCATGAAATTAAGAAAGTATGGGGAGGGCTTCCCAGAGTTGAGATTTAAAGGAAGCCAGGGAGGTGAATAATTAGAAGGGAGGAGAGTAAACACTTCAGGTCTGAGGAACAGCCAGGGAGAAGTCCAGGGACAAGAAATGGAGAGCTATCTCCAAGGAATGGTCAGGAAGCCAGCGGAATTCACTGGATCAAACAGTACATGTAGAACCCTTTATATTTGCTCCTGAAACAATAGAAAGCCAAAGAAGTTTACTGAGAAGGGTTATGAAATGATCAGACCTTTGCTTAGGAAAGTAACTTGCACTGTTGAATGAAAGATGGATTGGAGAGAGGAAAGACTGGAGAAAGGTAGAAACTGCCCCCAGCAAGTTAAAGCAGTAAAGTCTAAGGTGAGGAGAGCCTATACTAGAATGGAGGCAGTCTTAGAGGAGTGATGAGGCAAATGTAAAAGTAACAGGCCTTGGCAAGAGATGAGAGGAATGTGGGGGGAGGGGAGGAGATAGGTGGGTTTGAAAGATGAAGAGTCCAGGATGTCTTTCTATCCACTTTCTTCTACATTAGTAGGGTAGGGATGAGGAGAAGAGGATAATGGATATTATAAATAACACAAATAAAGAAAAGATGATGAGTCATTTTGGATATATTGAGTTTAAGATGTCTACTGTACATCCAGTTAACCAAAAACAGAGGTAAGCAGAAAGAATGGGACAGGAAAGGTAGATATGAGAATTGTCAGCATAAATATGGTGATTAAATCCATGACTCCTGCTGAGATCACCAAATGTAGTAGTATATAGAGGGAGAAGAAGAGAAGAAGAGTCCAGGATAGTTCTGATGGATACCTACACTATTCAGGTATACAACTACTTCATAAAGTCAAGTAACATAATTGATTACATTCATATAGGTATTGTCATGTGGTGGAGAAAAGCAACAGAATTGGAATCAAGGTCCCACTTCAGTTCCTCATCTGTAAAATGTGGGGGGTGGGACTAGATGAAAACTAAGGTCTCAACTCTAAATTCTATGATCTCATGACCGCCATTTCCCAATAAGTGATACTGGCTGGGCAAAGGTGTATTATAAAGTAAATGCAGGACCTTGGTTTTAAAAAAGTAAGGTAACAAAATCAATTATTTCTACAGGAAAAGTAATAGCATGAGAATTTGAGTTTATTCTTTTCCCCAAGAATGGGATCTGGTCACTCACTCCACTCAAAATGCCAGACATATAGAGAGCTTTAAGTAAAAACAAGTTGTTAATTCTAAGAGTCATAAAACTGCAAACAAGTAAAACAATTGACACATATTCAGATTAACGTGTTTAAGAAGTACAAAGTTATGGGAGAATGGGAGTAGAAATAAAAACAGACTACTAAGACAAAGAAGACTGGCATGTCAAGTACTTGACACTTTAAAAAAAAATTGAATTGACCTGGGGAAAGTTTTTTGGGTTTTTTTTTCAGAGCCTCAATTTGGTTCTATATAAAATAAAGGGAGGGGAATGTTTTTTTAACATTTCTTCAGGCTCTAATAATAAGAATGGGGAAGTGGAGAAGACACTGACAAATCTGAGTTTTCTTAATGAATCTAGGCTCAGAGTCTGGCTAAAGGGAACACAGGGAAGGAGAGATATAGAGAGGAACAGTTGAAGAAAAGTTTGGGTGCTAAATGGCAAATAGCATAGTACAGTCCCAAGTCTGATGTCAGAAAGATTCAACTTCCTAAATTCAAATCTTATCTCAGACACTTATTAGCTGTGTGGCCTAGGTAAGCCTCTTTGCCTCAGTTTTCTCATCTATATAATAATAAGCTGGAGAAGGAAATGCCGAATCAGTCCAGAATCTTTGCCAAGAAAACCAGAGTCAAATGTGACTGCAATATTGGACAACAAATAAGAGTGCCTTAAAAGCCATAAAATTCAAGTTCTTCATTTTACAGATGAGAAAATTGAGACAGAAAGAAGGTAAAGTGGCTTGACAAGGTCACACATGAATTTCTTATCCTAAGAAGTATGTTTTCATTTGATCGCTTACAATTTGAGATTATTTTTTTGTTTTTGCAAGGCAATGGGGTTAAGTGATTTGCCCAAGGTCACACAGCTAGGTAATTATTAAGTGTCTGAGGTCACATTTGATCTCAGGTCCTCCTGATTCCAGGGCCAGTGCTCTATCCACTGCACAGTCAAGTTGCCCCCAGTTTGCAATTCTTTTGGAATATTTTTGCCTATAATCTTTAACTATTTATCTTCTGGTGTATAGCTCTTAGAATGATATATTCATGTCAATTTCCTTATGCTTTTGATTATAAGACTTTGGTAACGTAAAAATTTTTGCTAATTCTATTTCTTTTCTAATTCTGTCTTTGATGATTTTAGTCACATAGATTATTTTTTAAATTTTCTAACAGGTTTTTAATTACATAGTAAAACCTGTCTATCTTCATATTTGTCCTTCTAGCTTTCAAATGTGAGAAATGGAAAATTTTACATTAATTTCTAATGGTATTCATAAAATTAAATATTAGTAATTTTAGCAAATGTTTAGCAGTTCTATATACAAACTTGCCCTTGATTACCCTACAACCCCAAAAGAGCTCTCAAATCTGATTCTTCTATCTCTTTCATTCTATATTTCTAATGCCCTCCTCAAAGAGGCTATATACATTGAGTGCCTCCACATTCTCTTCTCATTCTCTTCTTAATCCCTTAAAATATACAGCTTCTGAATTTATTTCCAATGAATCTCTCCAAAGTTAATAGAAATTGGAACAGCTAAGTGACACAGTGGATAGAGCATCAACCTTTAAGTCAGGAAGACCTGAGTTCAAATTCGACCTCAGATATTTAACACTTACTAGCTGTGTGACCTTGGACACATGACCTTAACCCCATTGCCCCTCCAAAAAAAACAACAAAATAATATAAATCTCTTAGTTGATATATCCTATGGCCTGTTCTCAGGCCTCATCCTTCTCCACTTCTCTGCAGCCTCTGATGTTGCTGAACGCACTCTCCTGTTCTAAGGGTTTTCTAGATATAACATTCTCCTGATTTTCCTCCTACCTATCACAGGCCCTGGAATCAGGAGGATCTGTCTTCAAATTTGAACTCAGACACTCAATAATTGCCTAGTTGTGTGACCTTGGGCAAGCTACCCCCATTGGCTTAAATAAAATGTTTTAAAAATTAACACTATAATTGCACTCCAGATGTGCTAAAAGAAAATATTAGTCAACACATTGTTGGTATGATTATGCCTTTTTGCAAAAGGTAATCAATTAATAGCTTCATATTAACATATGACTGATATGACTATAGGATAAAATTATACATATTATACAGATATATATATAAAATACACACACACACACACACACACACACAGTTATAGGATAAGACTGCTTATTGCCTTAAGAGAAAGGAAAAGTATGAAGCTATCTTGCTATTAATGATTAGCATATAAATTATAATATATAAAAACTGAATTCTATTTAAATCTTAGGTTCATCTGGTCTCCCGATTTGACCCTATAATAAGAAAGTCATCTTGATGACTTTTAGAGATATTATAATTATATATAAAATATAATCATCTCATTGTTGGAAAAGTTGTTGGAAATCTGGCACACTATTACATTGTTGGTGGAGCTGGGAATTCATCCAGCTTTTCTGGAGAGAAATTTGGAAATACACCCAAAGGGCAACAAAAATGTGCATACCCCTCGATCCAGCAATATCACTGCTGGGTGGTATGATGAAAGACATGATGAAAAAGGGTAAAAACATCACTTGTGCAAAAATATGCACAGCAGCCCTGTTTGTGGTTGCAAAGAATTGGAAATCAAGTAAATGTCCTTAAGTTGGGGAATGACTTAGCAAACTGTGATATATATATATATGTATATATATATATATATATATATAATATATATATATATATATATATATATATATATATATATATATGTATGTATGTCATGGAACACTATTGTTCTATTAGAAATCAGGATGGATGGGAATTCAGAGAAGCCTGGAGGGATTTGCATGAACTGATGCTGAGTGAGATGAGCAGAACCAGAAAAACACTGTACACCCTAACAGCAACACAGGGGTGATGATCAACCTTGACTTGCTCATTCCATCAGTGCAACAATCAAGGACAATTTGGGGCTCTCTGCAGGAGAATACCATCTGTATCCAGAGAAAGAACTGTGGAGTTTGAAAAGAGACCAAGGACTATTAACTTTAATTTAGGAAAAAAACTGATATCTTATTGTCTGATCTTGCTATCTCTTATACTTTATGTTTCTTCCTTAATGATATGATTTCTCTCTCATCACACTCAATTTGGATCAATGTATACCATGGAAACAATGTAGACTGGCAAATTGCCTTCTTTGGGGGATGGGGAAATATTGTAAAACTCAAAATAAATATAATCTTTAAAATTAAAAAAAGACACAATCATCTATTAGAATAATATTGTCAACAGTTTTCTCAATATTAAAACTGAAAACACCTGCAAAAAGCATAATGGCTGAAAACATAGCTAAGCTTAAGAACTCATGATGTAAAGGAAACAAAAAAATCCCAATGTTCTGAAAGTGTACCATGATTTTTCACATTTTTAAATTAAAAATTGTTTTTAGTTCAAAAAAATTTTTATACTCTAGTATGGAAGTTGTTTACACCTGTAAAAAATGAAAACAACAACAACAAAAAAACCAAGTCCCACCAGGAAGGATATGGCAAGGTTACCCTAACAAGTTGGAAGGTTAATGAAAACACATAAGACTTCTGACTTTATGGCATACCATGATTTAGTATACAATTAACTGTGTTAAAATGTCACTTAATTTTAGATAGCAGAGTCAAGGAAAGTAACAAGGAATTGAGTTTTGATATTACATACTATAGCAAAGGCAAAGAGTTAAAAGCTATGTCTTCTTATTCTTATTTCAGGACAAAAAGAAAATTCTTGTTATCAAATAATCCTTATTTGTTTTTCTGATTATTATCAGAATGAAGGGGCAGCTAGGTGGCACAGTGGATAGAGCATGGGTCCTGGAGTCAGGAGTACCTGAGTTCAAATTTGGCATCAGACACTTAAAAATTACCTAGCTGTGTGGCCTTGGGCAAGCCACTTAACCCCATTGCCTTGCCAAAAAAAAAAAAAAAAAACCTTAAATATCAGAATGAAGAATCTATAGAAATCTATTTAGAAGAAGTTAGGCTATTAAAATTGTTTCCCCAATAGTCCTATGGAGGTATACTGAGCTAGAGGATCTCCCTTTGGAGTTATAAAATTAGATCTGGAAATCAGATGTCAAGAATACTAACTGATGAAATGTGTAATGCAGAGAAAGAGGTGAATGCATGAACTGATGCTGAGTGAAATGAACAGAACCAGAAGAATACTGACACCCTAACAGCAACATAGGGGTGATGATCAACCTTAATGGACTTGCTCATTCCAAAATGCAATAATCAGAGACAATTTTAGAGAATCTGCAACAAAGAATGCTATCTGTATCCAGAGAAAGAATTGTGTAGTTTAAACAAAGACCAGAGTATTACTTTCAATTAAAAAAAAAAAGTTGTCTTATGTACTTAATTTTGCTGTCTTTAAGATTTTATTTTTTCCCCAAGAATATAATTTTTCTCTGAATCATCCAATTTTTATCAACATGTAGCATGGGAAACAATGTAAAGATTATCAGACTGCCTTCTGTGGGGGTTGTGGGAGAGGGAATAGAGATTAAGGGAAAAATTGTAAAATTCAAAATAAATTTAAAACTATAAAAAAATAAAATTTTTCTCTCAATGCATTCAATTTTGATCAATGTATAGCATGGAAACAATGTAAAAATTATCAGATTGCCTTGGGGGGAGGGGAGGGAGAGTGGGGGAAAATGTATAAAATTCAAAACCTTACCAAAAAATGAAAGGTAAAAACTATAATATATATACACATGAATAACATATATATATGGGAATAAGGTGAAAAAAAGGTGAAGAAATCAGTCATCAGAAAATGAACAAAAAAGCTGTAGGAACAGAATCCAACAAATTCTGAATACTAAGAATGGACCCTAAGTTTCACCTTAGAGTGATACTTTAGAGGGATACTTCCTGGCAACAAAAACTTACTAAGTAACTAAAATATACAAGATTCCCACAATCAGATCCTTATCTACTTCTACAGTCTTATTTCCAACTATATTGCTTGTAGAAACTCTTGGCCTTAATTTTTGTTAAGCCCCTAAGCATGTCTTCCCCTTTCCTCCTTCATTTTGACTCAATCAAGCAAGCTGGTCTCTTCATCTGAAAAAGGATTCAATAACAATTCATGCTATGAAAATTTTACCCAATCTTTTTAAAGTCCAGCTTAAATGCTACTTCTCTCCTTCCATCAAGTACTTTCTAATCACCTCAGCCTGAAGTTCACATTCCTTCTATGGCTCAACAATAGCACTCTATATCCATTCAATTTGTATACCACTTTTTTGTCCAGTTTTGTAATAATTTGAATACATATCATATTCACTATTAAAGTGCACTCCTGGCAAGTAGGAATTTGCATTTCTGATTGCCTAAACCAGTTACCTAGCATATATTTAGCTGTCATTCAAATAACTGTATTTAAAAAATTAATGTTGACTCAGTACGAGCTAATAAGATCTTTAATAAGTTAAACTGAGGTTTGAGTGGTTAATGTAATATAAGTTACAGAATTTTTAAGTAAGGGATTTTTGCTATGGATGATGTGTTTTAAAGAAGAAAAAATTGAATCTTTCAAATATTCTTTTTCAAATCTAAATATAAAAGTGGGACTCTATTATCCATCTGTCCATATTCTGACTCTGTCAATAGTAACAAGAGAGACATTAGCTGGGTGAATATGGCAAATTCTTTTCACATCTATTCTAAAAAAGGACAACAGCCACATTTCTATAAAATAATATATATCACCCATATCTATATATTTATTCTTTTCATAAATAAGCTAGTTATATGCTTAGGCTACATATTACATTGGTTTTATGGGATTTAAAAAAACTACTATAGTAATCTCCAATAATTTTTTTAGGGTTTTTTCTTGCAAGGCAATAAGGCCCAAGGTCACATAGCTAGGTAACCATTAACTGTCTGAGGCTGAATTTGAACTCAGGTCCTCCTAACTCCAGGGCTCTGTTCACTATGCCACCTAGCTGCTCCAGTCCCTGAAGTCTTAATATAACTTAAAGCCTGAATAACTTACTTTCCTGTATTATCTTTTTCAAGTTTTAAATGTAAATCTTTCTTCACTTCCACTCAAGTACTGCTAAAGCTGGTGAACAAACACCTAACTTCTACCTTTAGGGATCTTATAAACCAGGGATACATAACCAATTTTGTATAATGAACACAGATTGAAGTCTTTAAGACCCTTCTCAGAATAATATATTAAATATAAAAGTATAGGATTAAAACAAATTAAAATATATTGAAAGTTAAAAAAATTTAAGTTTGGAGACTTCAAATTAAGATCTCCCATTACAGTCAATGATCAAATAATCTCCCAAGAACTGAACAGATTTGATATTAAAACAAGAAAAGTTGAAGATAAAGATAAATTAGCAACACATTACTAATTAAGAACCTCATAGTAATAATTATGCCAACTCTCACATAGAGCATGGTGTGGTTTACATTAGTTGATCATAATAAAAGAATCACTATAACACAAGTACTATAGGGGCTGACAGGTTTCATATAAAGGATTCAAATTTCTTGATCCACTGGCTTATCATTCACACTGAAGGCATGTTGTAATAGCCCGGAGAAAACACAGGCTGTCTTGTTTTATTGCTTGATTATCATGCAATGAGTAATGTTACAACTAGTGAACAAGTTCACCTTCTTTTAGTTTTCACCTTTTTTCTTCCTGTTTAAAGAAAAGCCCTTTGTTAAACTGTGAAACTGAGAATATGAGTAATTATTTATGAATAGTAGTTTAAGATGATTTTTTTTAAAAATTAAGCCATTCTGTTAAACAAGTTCAATATTTAAAAATCAAGAAATCATCCAGAACATTACAGGATAATAAAATAGAGCTGCTACTTCTAATTTAATTTGCTATCAAAATAGATATAAGGCATATATTAACACAAAAATGTTTTTAAATCTATAAGCTGAAAAGCAAAAGAAATTCATGACCTAATTATTTTTCTACATAAGAATCTAAACAAAGACAAAGTTAATTTAGAATTTCAATTATAAACCAAGTCCTCATTCTGAAAGAATGCATAGAATGTCATAAGTAAATGTCAAAACCTTTCTAAAACATTAAATGGGGGAAAAGAGTATTTTTGTATAATCAATTTAATGAAAATGAGAGCAATAATACAGCATAATTCAGCAGATGAAGAAATGCTGACCAAAAACTTATGCCAAGAAATACAATGACATTCCTCCTTACAGAAACCAAACAATCTTCTGGGCAGAAATAATATCAAAGAATTTCCCATTATGTTTTTATAATGAAATTCATGCTGTTTTTTTTAAAAAGCCTCATCAGGTAATAAGGTAAAAATCCAGATAAAAACAGTTATCAAATGAAAAATTTTTTTAGAAAGTAACAAAAATGCCCACCATTTTCATGTAATTTAAAAGAGAACCATAAAATTTTATACGAAATCCAAACGGCGGTTTAAAAGCTTCATGATAACTGGATGCCAAACACGTCAAGTTCCTAATCTACCATAAAGACAATGATGAGTTTTCCAAAGAGGGAAATTAAGAGTGTTTTTCTACCGTCAACCAATACAGTCTTGGTAAACCAGTAAAACAAGTGATAAAAACGCCAGCTATACAAGGAAGATGGAGGCATACTCATATGTGATCTGAAGCAACATTAAATTGCCATGGGGGAAAAAAAAAATTCAGGGACAGCAAAATGGTCTGAAAAAGGCTGAAATGCCTACCGAGCCTCGAGCCCCTCTCACCCACCCGCCACCCTAACCCCCGGAGCACCTTAAAGCTTCCATCAGAAGGAGGAAGAGGAGGACGAGAGGGAGTGGGGGGGGGGGGGGAACAAGGGAAAGGGAGGGAGGAAGAAGAGAAGGGAGGGGAATTCAAGGGAAGAGGGAAAGGAGCGGAGTGGAAGAGGAGGAGGAGAAGGAGGAGGAGGAGGAGGAGGAGGAGGAGGAGGAGGGCGGGAGGCGGCGGGGTTGGCCGGCCGGCCGCCGGCACAGCTGCCCGCAGCCGCAGCCCCAGCCCCAGTCCCGGCCCCGGCCCTGGCCCCGGCCCCGGCACTGCTGTTACCTCTTTTATGTAATTCCCGGAGAGGAATATTGTCTCCTCCCCCATCGTAGGGCAAATACGGGTCGGAAGAAACATCCATGAGTGGAAATAAAATTGGAAGGAAAAAAAAGAAAGAAATGGACGAGGTCTGCTGGCTTAAAAGCCCGAGAGCCGCAGCTCCAGAGCCGCGAGCTGCCAAGGGGCCATATTTGATCCGGCTCAGAAGAGAGGCGGCTCCGCGGCTCCAGCCACCGCCGGCCCTTCCACAGCCGATGACGTCATCAAAGGGAAATTATTGCAGCGCGGTTGCTAGTGGCTACAATCTGGCAGTCCGGGGCGGAACGGCCTCCTTGCTGGGGCTCGGCCGCGTAAAGCGTGACTAAGCGCCCAGCACTCACACACCAAACTGGTTTAGGGACAAAAATACAGCTGCGGGAACAAGAGATGCGCGATGTTTGCCCCTGCAATTTTTCTTCACATTAAAAAATAACTATTCTCTCGTTATCCATGTAAGAAAATAAGTGCTTCTGGAAATGAACAATAAGGGGCGGCTAGGTGGCGCAGCGGATAGAACCCCGGCCCTGGAGTCAGGAGGACCGGGAGTTCAAATGCGGCCTCAGACATTTAATCATCACCTAGCTGTGTGGCCTTGGGCAAGCCACTTAACCCCATTGTCTTGCAAAAACCTAAAAAAAAAAAAATGAACAATAGCCATTTTCATTTGAGAACTACAGTGTATCCGACTTTGCAATACATGTCTATTTGCTCAGATTTTTGATATGCATTTTGCAATTTGACCTCAGTTAAAAAATGAAGTAGGAAATCAGGATTCTCTACAACTCCAGGCTAAAACACACCAAAAGGCTTCAACACCCTTGCTACAGGGAAACTATGCTAATTTTGTTAATAGTCACACTAATAAAAAGTTCAATGTACAGCAACCTTCCATAAAGAAAAGTCCAAGATCATACAACTGATATAGTATTTCCATCCCCTGGCCACTTTTTTAAGGGACTAGCCACATCGAAAACATAAAGAGGATCTAATAATTTAATTACAGGTGAAAAAATAGCTTGTAATTTTAGGATGCACATAGAAAGTTACATGTGTAAGGTTATATATATATATATATATATATATATATATATATATATATATATATATATGGAGAGAGAGAGAGAGAGAGAGCGAGCATACACATATCCCACCATACTGTGAGGTAATAATTATCTTCATTTTACAAATTTGGGAACTGAGCTTCAGATAGAGGCTGAAATGATCTACACAGGTCATATAGCTGGTAATTATTGAAACTATGCCTCAACTGATGAACTCCTGATTTCATTATACTATGCTAACTCTTCATAAATAAAACCTCATGATTGTATACTACTTAACATATATATATAGTACAATGTATAAGTTATACATGTATATTATAGGTTGGATACATAGTATGTAAGAGCTAATATTTTGTTTGCTAAACACTTTCACTCTTAACCCTGTGAAGTACTGTATTATCTCCATTTCATGGAAGAAAAAAACAGGATTATTAGAGAGTTAAGTGATTTTTCCACAACCAATAAAAAGTTGTGGAGATAAAATTTCAACACAGGTCTTCTAACTCCAAGTTTAGCATTCTCTCCACTATAAAAATAAACTAATATCCTCTATTATATATTATATATATATGTTATATATATATACCCACACAAAATGTAAGTATTATTGCTTCCATTTTCTATTAAGAACAGGTATACTATAGATATGTATACATATTTTCAAATGATATATGTATGCTTACCTTTTTCTTAAGAATATACATTAAAATTAGAGAAAATTTGGCATGAGATTTGATGTCCAGAAGACCTAAGTTCAAAATCTGTTTCTATATGACCAGTGCAAGCCATGTAACTCTCAGGGCTTTGACTTCTTAATTTATGAAATAAAGAGAAAGGTCTATCCCTTCAAATGCTAAATCCTATGACTCCAATTATTTCCAGAATGCAAACGCAATTTTATTGAAGCAAAACTGTCCTTGTAATGATAGGAAAAAATAAAATTGTTGGTGATGATTTTAAGATCTAAGCCCAAATTCTATGAAATTTTAGGAGATATGTGCCCAATTTCCTAAAGCTAAGCTGGTTACTACAATTTCATTAAATAAAAAAGAGCTATCAAGAAGGATCATGAGCGGGGCGGCTAGGTGGCGCAGTGGATAAAGCACTGGCCTTGGAGTCAGGAGTGCCCGGGTTCGAATCCAGTCTCAGACACTTAATAATTACCTAGCTGTGTGGCCTTGGGCAAGCCACTTAACCCCCATTTGCCTTGCAAAAACCTTAAAAAAAAAAAAGAAGGATCATGAGTGATCTAGACTAGAGTTAAATGGAAGGAAGCAAAAATTCCAACTACATACAGAATCTATTCTTTGGTAGGAAGCAACAGCAATGAGCCTATTCTTGTCTGGTATTACAAGTCACTCTCAATACATGTTTTACTCAAAACTAGTACAGTCACAGTCACAAATCTCTATGTCAATAGATTATTATCAACATGAAGAAGAATATTTATTTAGGCTATGTACAATCACTGTTAAACTTTTTTCATATCTTGATTCTGATACCAACTCCACCTCCAAATTAAAACGTGTTTTATTGTTTCTTGTTAGAAAGCTTCACAAGTGGCTATTCCTGATCTACAGCTCAGATATACAGGAAAAGTAAAAGAAATATTGTCTTCATCGATTAAGAAAGCAATTTAACATATTAACAGTGTCCTTAATAGAATATACTAAAGAAGTATGATTAAGAAAAAGTTTTATCTCAACATTAAGATTCCTTTAAAAACATATATGAAAAGTTGTAAATAGCCAGAATGAATTCTCTAAACCTGCTGTTTCTAAACTAAAGGGCTTCTCATTTATAGAGTTGGAAAGGAAAATAGATTAGAAGGTGTTATAAAGGAGGATTTTGACTTATACTAGACATAACTGACTTATTAAAAACTAAGGCTAAAATGTTCCAGAGTGGTAGAGGAAGAGAAGCTGAGGAATCAGCCATAGACTCAAGAATCCTAGGCAATCCAGAGTCCTAGGCAAAAATTTAAGATGGAACCTGTGACAAAGAAGATACAAGACAAAACAGAAAAATAATAATATATAAAATAACCAGGAATTCAAATTTAAGATGTTTCATTTTCAAATATTATGCATAAAACTTAAAAAATTGATCTAAAAAAATTATTTCTGAGTTCAACTAAGAAAACATTTGTTTCTCAAACATTTTAAGATATTGGGATAGTAGATTATCAGCTAACAAACCATATGTAGTTTTGTTATGACTTTCTTGTCATATATGCTTAACATTTACACCAGAACATGTTGTGTTATTTTACTAGGAAACTCATATAACAAGACAGTTCCCATGAGTGGGCAAAAATAGAAACTATGTTGTAATGTTCACTCAGTAACTTTGAGGAAAGTGCTATCAGACTCAAATTAATCACTTCATATATTACTTTTAATCTAATGTAAAAAAAGTTTCTTTGGCAAGTAAAAAAAAAGAGCTCTTTTTTTCCCCTCACATCTAAATAAAGGCAGTGGATAGAGTCCTGGACCTAAAGTCAGGAAGAACAGAGTTCAAATCTAGACTCAGATACTAATAGCTGTAGATATCTGAGATATCTGAGCTGTAGCTCAGATAATAATAGCTGTAGGACCCAGGGAAAAATCATTTAATCCCACCTGCCTCAGTTTCATTATCTGCATTAAAAGCTGGAGAAGGAAAGGGCAAACTCCATTATCTTTGCCAATAAAACCCCACGAACAGTAAGGTCCCACAAGGTCACAAAGAGTTAGTCATGACTGAATAACAACAAATATAACTCGGTCTAAGAAACATTTATCAAGTTGTCTAGTATAAGTAGAATACTTGTAACCACTAGAGAAATATAAAGTCTAAATAATACAAGTGAATAATACACTAACAGAGTCGAACTCTAATACTTGATATGATAGTGGGCTGGGAAGAGAAAAAACAAAATGCTTTGTAAAGTCTGAAGGGAAAAGATTGTTTCTGAGATGGAGTGAAAAAAGTTTGTTAAAACAGTATCAAGGTTGAACTTTAAAAGATGGGCAAAATTTTAAGAGTCAAAGAGAGAAAAAAGGTATTTAAAACATTAGGGCACAGCAGAGAATAGTGATATTTAGATAAAATCAAGGGTAAAGAGAACTTTTGATATTACTTTAGTGCACATTTTTAAAAACAAAAATTTTGCTTTTCACTGCAGATATAGATTTATATCAGGTCACATTTGTTAGAAAAAAGGTTCATTTCCAATGGAAAGTAACACAACTGGACTAGTACACAACAATGAAAGAAAGCCAACTTGACTAAAATATTTTTTCCTCCTATGGAATGTTGTCTAGTACAATTAAAGTAATGTAAATGTTTTTATAAATTTTAATCTGTTGCAATCAATGTATTTACTGAGATGCAGCTTCAGAAAACTAAAAGACAACTAAATTATTTAAGATAATTATGAATGAACAAAAAAATTAAGCTATTTACTTATATATCCTATCACTTATATATATATAGCAATTCAAAGTTTTGCAAGACTTATCACATATTATTTCATTTCTTCCCCTTAAGAGTCCTATAGGTAATATTATTATCCCCATTCCACAGATTAAAAAACCAGAAGCTAAAAAGTTAAGTTACTATACAGGATATAGTTATCTTTTGTTTTCTTATATAATCAGAATCTCTCTCAGGATCCTTCTCCCCTTCCCTCCCAGAGAAGCATCTCATATAACAATAAATATTTTAAAAGAAAAAATTTAAGTGGAAAAGAAAAAAAAAATCCACAAAACTGATCAATACAATGAACAATCTGAAAAATAACATGCAATGTATCATGTCTGTACATCTCCCACCTCTGTACAAGATCTAGATTGGGGGCAGTTTTCTTATTTCTTTTCTTTGGGCCCAAAGTTGTTCTTTCTTTGTGGTTGTCCTTTCCAATTATATTGTTATAATTATCACGTATACTGTTTTCTTGGCTCTGCCTAATTCATTCTGCATCAAACTGGGTAAATCTTTCCCTTCTCTATATTCATCATATTTGCAATTACTAATATCACAGTAACATTCCATTACATTCATATACCACAATTTGTTTTGTCATTCCTCAATCAACTTTGCTTCCAATTCTTTGTCACCACAAAGAAATGCTGTTATACAAATTTTTGTGTTTCTAAGATTTTCTTCTTATCAATGATCTTCTTGGGAGATAAAGAGTACAGATATTTTAAGTCACCTTCTTTGCATAATTCCAAATAAACAAAGATAATGCAGTAAACTTTTTTTAAGCCATTAAAGCAGAAATAGAGTACTATAATAATCCCAACTAAACTTACTTTCACCATATATCAACAAGCAATTATTATGTACCAAGCATGATACTAGGAGCACAAATACTGTCTTCCACTTCAAGAAGTTTACAAAGGAGAAAAGTCCACAGAAAGATATACATTAGATAGAAACAAGTAATTTTGTAATGGAACACAGGACATGCTGAAAGAGGAAACACTGTGGTTTAGTCCTGGTGGAAACTGGGGATTCTAAGAGAGGCAAAGAGTGAGTAAATTCTAGTCATGGGTAACTGCAGATGCAAAGCACTGAGACAAGAAATGGTGTTCTACACATAAAGAATAGTAAAAAGGTGGGGGCAGCTAGGTGGCACAGTAGATAGAGCACTGGCCCTGGAGTCAGGAGGACCTGAGTTTGAATTCGAACTCAGACACTTAATAATAACCTTGTGACCTTGGGTAAATCATTTAATCCCATTGCTTTGCCAAAAAAAAAATTTTTTAAATGCAAACTGAAAAGTCTAATTTAACCTTAGAGGAAACCACTGGAGTTCTTTTAATAAAATGTTATTAGACATTGTGCTTCAGGAAAATCACTCCGAGAATTTTAAAAAGAGGGATAGAGGGGAAGGGCTATTTGTATAAAAATATTTAAAGCAGCATTTATTGTGATGGAAAAAAATGGAATTTGAGGTGATACCCATCAATTAGGAAACAAGTAGTGGCTGATTATAATGGAATATTATTGTACTATAAAAAAACAACAATCAGAAAAACCTGGAAAAACTTACATTAACTGATACAAAGTGAAGTGAACAGAACCAGAAGTACACTGTGCATAGTAACAGCAATATTGTACAATGACCATCTAAGACTGACTTAGTTCTTCTCAGCAACACAATAATCCTTTAATTTATGACTGGTTAAAACTGAAATTAAGATCTCCAAGGTTTTCTAGTGTTACTCAATTTGTATTCCTTTTTTCCCAAAACTTTTCAGGAATCAGGCAATTATCTTCCAAGTATGTACTAGTAAATTAAGATGAACACAAACCATTATTCCTTGCCATTAAAGTTTGACTTGATGTTAGGGCTAGGATTAACCAATAAGGTCCAAATATCACTGAGGCATCAGGTGCCCACAAAGACAGCCATCTTAAGGCTGTCGCCACATTTAAGAATAAGCTCTTGTTGTTAACATGGAAGATCACAATTCCATCTACAATTATACCTTTTCAATTTGTACTGATCCTGATAGTTCTTATTCTTTTCTAAAATATCACCCCACTCTTCTATTCCAACAATTAAGCAGGTGCCAGTGAAGCACACTCTTAGTAATCAGTCTATCTTCTCTTTCTGTCTTACAATTTTTTGATGACATCCTTTACTCCTGTTTTACTTCGGTTACATGTTACCTTTTGTTCACAACCACCAAAGAACTTTCCATTGTTTTCTGGGTGATATTCAACTTCAGTTCTTCAGAACTGTTGCTTCTCTCATAGGCACACAGTAACACAGGTAAATGTTTGAACACTGGTCTTTGTTATTACGAGATGCTTAAAATCAGTAAAGGTACTATGTAATTTCTTGAAAACAACTGAACCTTCTCTCTTTACTCCTTTTTCAGCTCTAAGCACAGCTGATTGTTCATATGGACTGCTGGTTTCAGATATACAAACTGATGGACAAATCCTAAAGGGTCTCCATTCAAATGCAGATTGAAATCTGAGTAATAAGACATTCTTCATTCACTTGGTTTCTCCTCCAAGTGGATAAACAGGACAAATGCCTTTACAATTTGATAAATTCAACACACTATCATCTGCAAATAGAAACCTCTGGATGACCTCAATGTCCACAAGAATCTCTTCAAACTTGAATTTCCTGTATCATAGTGGCAAACACTTTTGGCAAGTGATAAGTCATTTAACAGGGTAGGGTCACTTTTGTGGTTAAATCTTCCAGAGAATTTTAGATAATCTTGGTATATGAATGGGAAAATTTTACTATAAAAGAGCCTATAAACCAGAGTTTTATTCTTCAAAATCAAATAACTTGATCATAATCAGCAAATGGTTAAATACAATGGGGGAGGGCAGCAATGGCCCTGGAATCAGGAGGGCCTGAGTTCAAATTCGGCCTCAGGCACTTAATTGCCTAGCTGTGTGACCTTGGACAAGTCACTTAACACCACTGCCTCAAATAAATAAAATGCAAAATAGATCAATACAATGGGGGCTTTTATTCTCCACATCACTCATAGAAATTCAAATATACTTTCATGTACCCCTAAAACAACAGTGGCTATCACTAAAATAGAAATTCTTATTTACAATAATTTTCCTTGACAATAAATGAATAACCATGACCTCAATTTATGAATTTTTTAGTTATTCCTTTTTTCAGGATATCTCGTGACAGTATCTAATACTTTTTAAACATGCTACCTTAACTTTACATTGTAATTCCTCTATTTACTAACAGCCCATGATGCCAAAATGAATACCTCCTTTCACACTTAATCGTCAAAAAATCAAAACTATCAAGAATTCATTTCTGAGCTCATTAAGTTACAGAACTATAGAACATCTAATCTCTAGTAAATTTTAATATTCTTGAGGATATATAAGCATGTCTAACTATATCTGTGCATCTACCACAGTAGCCAGTGCCCTGTGCTATCTATCTACCTATCTACCTATCTATCTATCTATCTATCTATCTATCTATCTATTCAAATCCAACATTTATCAAGCACCTAACCTATAGAGTACCATGGGATGCTAGAGACTTCTTCCCACAATCAGATGATTAAACAAAAGGAGCTTCAAAAGTGAAAACTTTGAAAGTGAAATTAATTCAAATTATTCACTGAAAGAACAATACTGGGGCAGCTAGGTGGCCCAGTGGATAGAGCACTGGCCCTGGAGTAAGGAGGACTGAGTTCAAATCCAGTCTCAGACACTTAATAATTAGCTAGCTATGTGACCTTGGGCAAGCCACTTAACCCCACTGCCTGGTCAAAATAGAAAAAAAAAAAACAAGAAAAAATACTAAATAAAAAATATTTTGGCCACATAATGAGAAGACTCACTTCAAAAGAACATAATGTTGAAAAAGACTGAAGGGAAAAAGAAAATGAGATGGATAGACAGGGTCACAGAAGCAAAGAGTATGAGTTTGGACAGACTTCAGGAGATATTGGAGGCCAGAAGGGCCTGATGAGTTATGGTCCATGCAATCACAAAGAACAACTGAAGAGCAACAAAAATGAAAAAAAAAAAAAAAGGAGGTACTATAAAACCCATAGATCTTCATACCTTAAAAGAAAACTAACAGCTTTTGTTTAATGTCAAAGGAACTTTTCCCACAATGGTTAGTGAATTGAAAGATAAGACTTCAAAAATGCCTGGCCACAAAACAACAAAGCAGAGTTCCTAGAAAGCAAGAATTTTGTCATTTTTTTTTTCATTCCTGGCCCTAGGTAGTAACTAGCACAGCTCTGACATACAGCAGGCACTTGCAGGTTAATTTTATTTCCTCCATCTATGGGACTCTTCCCCATTGGAAAGATTCCAGGGAGAACTGTATGGTTATAGCAATTTGTTTTGGATTTCAAGGAAGAAAAAACAGCTACCACTAACAAAGACTGAATCTAGTCATCATTCTCTGATATTAATTCCAAGGAATGTGCTAATATGACATAGGTCCATTTTGTCCTGATCCAGGATATGCCACAACACACCTGAGCTTCAGTCAAGAGTTCATCAGCTGTCTTAGGAAAAGGGTTTATTCTCCTTTATACTCAAGAGTGAACAGAGAGAGCTGGTGACTTTCACAAATAAGCCAGTCCAGACACAAATAACCCAGTCCACACCCAAGTAATTTTTGAATAAGGGGCAGCTAGATCACGCAGTGGATAGAGCAGTGGCCTTGACATTAGGAGGTTGGGAGTTCAAATCCATCCTCAGACACATACTGTGTAATCTTGGATAAGTCACTTAATAGCCTTGCTTCCAAGGTTATTTCCAATCATCCTGATTCATATCTGGTCACTGGATCCAGATGGCTCTGGAGGAGAAAGTGAGGCTGGTGACTTAGCACAACACCCTCTCATTCAAATCTAATTAATGTGCTTGTCATGGCAACATCTCCCTTGATGTCAGTCTTCAAGAATGAAGGACAAACATCATCAACTTTTGAATATGCTAACCACAAGTCACCAAGATAAAGAAAGATAAAAAAGAATATAATTCCTTTGGTGCTTAAGAAGTATACCAACGTATTGATTAGTTACTTTTGCCAACTGTCTACATGTCATTGGCTAAAAACCATCCACCCTCTTGAATACTCAATGATTGCTCCATCTCTGAGAGGGGAAGTCAGTAAGATCTGGCTGCTATCTAAAAGCCTTAATTTACCAAAGATCTCCCTTTCTTCTGACCATGTTACAGTCAGTCCTAGGAGTCAACTAAGAACTCTGAGGACCTCTCTGTTCATTCACATTTGGAAAGCTAATACATGAATTCAGGTTCTCTTTATTATATCACAATGCTGCCTTGAATTACCATGAAAGTATAGGCATGTCATCTTCATCCATAAGATCTATGTGTCCCCAACTTTGTACCTAAAGACCCTTCAACATCTTTTACAATTCTCTCCTCCTTTGCTCTAATATTTGAAGAAAAGTTCTTAGCAAAGTCAATACTGCATGTTCCTTATGACCTTTCTATCTACCATCCCTATACCCAGTCTTTTACCTATTGTTTCTTATCCTATTGCCTATAAAAACTATTAACATCTTACCCATCTTTAAAGAATGCTTAAGTATTTTCATTTATTAACAGTTACCAATAGCTTCAGTTTTTTAGTCTATCTCTATTCTCCTTTTCCAGCCAAAATACCAGAAAAGCCATGAACATTCACTTACTATGCTTTCTCACCTCCAATTCATTTCTCATTCTCTTGCAATCTGACCTCTGAACCTACCACTTACTGTCAGCTGCTCTCTACAGGATCACAAATCATACCTGCTGAATCCATTAGCCTTCCTTCATCCTTTCTGAACTCTACAAAATGCATACTTTCTCCACCCTGCAACTTTTATTGTTCTGTTTTGTTTTACCTGCCTGACTGTTCTTTCTCAGCTTCCTTGGCTGTATCAATCAATGTTTCACCTTCAGAGCTGTCTGGAGACTCTTTTTCTACACTGTCTCTTGGTAATTTCATTGTCTTTCATATGTTCAATGACCATATAGCAAGTCTCACACTAAGGTGTGGCTCTAGTTCCATTTGAACAAGTGACAGGAGAAATCTCCAAGTCAATATCCTACAGAGACATCTTTGTAACTCAACATAAGCAAAACAGAATTCAGTATCGTTTTCCCTCAACAGAATCTCTTTCAGACTTCTTTCTTTTAATAGATGAACATCCTCCAATTACCCAGATAAGTAACTTTGGTAGATAAGAAGGTATTTTTGATTTCACTCTCCCTCATCCTGTTTATATGCAATTAGCTACCAAGTCTGGTTCATTCTAACTCCATAAGATCTCTTTATTAACCCTGTTCAGTCTATTCATATAGCTACCTCCTGTTTCACCTATACTGGGGGGGGGGGGGGCAGGCTATAAAGGTAAAAAAAGCCCCCAACCACAAGAAGTTTACAGTCAATTTGGAGAGATAACAAATTATATGATAACATATAAAATAAATACAAGGTCATTAGAAGAAGGCACTGCTAATAGAGAAGATCAGAAAAGGCCTCATGAAGAAGGTGGCACTTAAGCTGAGTCTTGTAAATGGAGTTCTTAAGAAGCAGAAATGAAGAAATTGCTTTTATCTCTCATCTAAACTACTTCAATAATCTCCTATTGTTTAATCCTTGCTTTGAGTCTCTCTTCTTTCCAAAGTATCCTTCACATAAATGTTAAGCTGATAACTCTAAAACACAGTTCTGATCATGTCATTCCCTTGCTCATAAAGCATTAGTGCTTCTTTATGCCTCTAGAATAAAATACAAACTGCTGTTTGGCAGTTAAGATTCTTCACAATCTGGTTCCAACCTACCTTCCCAAGCTCATTTCATGTTTTTCCATGTAACATCCTGTATATTCCAGATAAACTAGACTTATAGTTCATCAGACATGACATTTCATTTTGTGTAGGCTGTCCACCACACCTATAATGCTATCTCTCTTCACTTCTACCTTCTGGGATCTCTAGCTCCCTTCAAAGCTCATTTCATGTATCACTTTCTACCCAAAATGTTTCTTGATGTAAAATCTCCAAGTCATATGATACCCTAAAGATGTCTCTTATTTGTAAGCACATCCCCCAAAACTATTTTATATTTTATATATACTTTATAACCTCTAAGTTGAATGTAAGAATGTTTAATGTTCTTTGAAGGGAAAAACTTTCACTTTTTTTGATCCCCATCAATAAAAACTGAGAAAGAAAAGGTATATAGCTAAGAGACAAGGTCATTTGGTTAGGAAGAATGGGGGATACAATACCATAGATGATCTTAGAACTAAAGTAGAGGAATGACTATGCTACTTACTACCACCAACACCAAACTCACTTCGGACAGTTGAACATTCTGCCAGAAGTAAAACTGCTTTCCCTGCTCTAAGGACCATCATGTCTGAGTTCACCCTAATCCTCTAATCTTTAAGTTCAAATTAATTTTACCAATTCTCATCTCTGTACATCTCTGATGAATGGGCCAGTGCTGGGATCAGGTAAGAGGAAAGGAAAAGCTGATAATGAAAAATATCTGTTCAAACCTCTTATCATACTATGCAACAGCCAAAGGAACAAGACCAAGCTCACCATCAGACAACTGCTCCCTATACTGGGGGTCAAAGGAAAGTGGTAATCTAGAGTGAGAAAATCAAGGTCAGAAAGACCAAACTTTAGACAGTCATGAAGTCTGATTAAGAGTATGTGGTTATATGAACAAAAGGATATTTATGCATGATGATAAACTTAACTCCACTACAAATTAGTTGACTGACCTCAAAAAATTACTTCCCTAAGGTTCAGAAGGACCTCAATTTATGTAAAATGGACTTCTTATATAAAATGAAGGAATTGGACTAATCAATAATACTCCTTAAATCACTAACATCTTATCACTCTGGGAGAAAAATGACAATTTCCTTTGAATTTTCTAAAGGTTTTGATCAATCCTTACAGATGGTTTCTGTTACTTTCCCTGTAGAGACAATATCCCTTGTAACTACAAATCTTTTCTGAAATGTCATTTTCCAGTGAGAAAAGGAAAAATGTGATTTCAGTTCTATAATAGTTGAAGGGAAGGGACACCAACAATATTCTCTAGACTCCATCAATTGTTTCTCAGGTTCTGCATATATACAAAGTTAATATAAGTACACATTCTATCAGGTTATAATTTGAAGAGCTTAACTCTCAAGATTTTATCAATTGTGAATATATCAACTGCTGCTGCAAAGTCAAAATTTTATGTAAATAAAGAACTACTACTACTACTACTACTACTACTACTACTACTACTACTACTACTACTACTACTACTACTACTACTACTATTATTATCTGATCGTTCAGTCTGCTTTGTTGGATCCTCCTCCAGATTGAAAGCAGGGCACTGAAAACTATGCTGAAATCTTTGAGGTTTTTGTGTATAGTGGGGGGTGGGCTGTACTACATTCTCTTTCAAGTTGAACTCAGAGGTCATGTGCCCTTTGGGACTGTACATGGCCCAGTGAAATATGCTTTATGGTTTCTTCTAAGAACTAAAGGTATTTTGAGATATTATATAAGTTATGTAACATCAAATATTTTACAAAATATCTACCATGTGATAAAATGAGGTTGAACTTAAAGGTTAGAGGATGGGAGAACTCAGACATGGTGGTCCTTAGAGCAGGGAAAGCAGTTTTACTTCTGGCAGAATGTTGAGTTTTTCATCTGTCAGAAGTGAGTATGGTGCTGGCCGTAGCAGTAGCATAGTCCTTCCTCTCTTTAGTTCTATGATCATCTATGGAATTATATCCCCCATTCTCCCTTACCAAATGACCCTGTCTCTTAGCTATATTAAACATAAGAAGATAAAAATTAAAGAGGGATGTAAGGAAATGTTTCCATATATCATCCTGATGGATTAGGAATAGGCAACATGTTCCTCCACTTTCTCAACAAGCACTTCCAGTTTCTCCTATAACTCTCTTCTACAATCTGGTTTCCAAATGTATCATTCTATCAACACCTCTCTCCAAACTATTAATGAACTTCTTCTAAATCCTCATTCTTTCTGCAGTCTTTGATGCTGTGTTAAAAATATATCTTGGGGGGTGGCTAGGTGGCATAGTGGATAAAGCACCGGCCTTGGAGTCAGGAGTACCTGGGTTCAAATCCGGTCTCAGATGCTTAATAATTACCTAGCTGTGTGGCCTTGGGCAAGCCACTTAACCCCATTTGCTTGGGAAAAAACCTAAAAAAATAAAAAATAAAAAAATATCTTGGGCAGCTAGGTGGCGCAGTGAATAGAGCACCGGGCTTGGAGTCAGGAATACCTGGGTTCAAATCCGGTCTCAGACGCTTAATAATTACCTAGCTCTGTGGCCTTGGGCAAGCCATTTAACTCCATTGCCTAGAAAAATCTAAAAAAAAAAATGTATCTCATTTTGATCCCCCTAAACCAACAGTCATAATAAATTTCTAAGTAGTCAGTATAAAGTGGCAACAGCAGGAAATAAGATTGCAAATGGGAACCTGGAAGTCATGTACATAGTGTCAAAAAGATCAAGAGCTTAATTTACAAATTCTACCATATATTCACAGCTTGGTAATATATGTGCTGAGTCAGCAGAAATTACCTAGGAACTTCTGGTCCTAATTGAAGATGGGGAGGAAATGAGCTTCAGATGTGGAGTGGGGCTTAAGGATCTATGCGGGTTCATTTGGTGAAGAATTCGTCCCTCTGACTACAAGTTACTTCAAAAAATTCACAGGTTTTGGAAAAGCAGCAAGAGTGAACAGCTAAGAGGGAAGAAAGAGTGTGAGAGGTTACTTGGGGGAATCACACTCTCCCAGAGCAGGCTCCTCCAATGGAACACAAGCACCTCAGCGGAGGAGGTAGTGAGCTTTTTTTTTTTTAAGGTTTTTGTAAGAGCAAGGTACTTTCTTTCAGGCCACTGTTTTGTTGATAGAGACTTGTTTTGAGTCTGGGAATGGAGATTTACTGAGTCTTTTCTAGGGAGGGGTAAGGTATTTTATTAAGTAAAATTCATTGATCTCTTCTCAGAGTTTGGACAATGGTGTTGTAGAAGAGAGAGAATTATTCCCAGGAAGAACTCATTATTGACCCTGGAATGCAAGGGTAAAAAGAAATCAGATTTATTAAGAAGTTATTACAACACAAAGAGATAAGAGATAGTTTAGTTAGAAGGCCTTTAAAGGCCATCTGAGTTTTGGGTGAGGCAGTTAAACCAGGTCAGACAGCTGCTGACTCAGCTGAACAGTTGTAGAAGGGGCAGAATTTTAGAAGTAGTCCAAATCCTGTACTGGAGGGTTTGTCTTTTGGAAATGGTGTCAATCTTGTATTGGAGAGATTTGCTTTTGGAGATGTGGCTGTAAGAAGAGCCCCCTACCTGGTATACTATCCAGCCTGGGAATCTAGAATATAGCATCTAGCTCGACCCTGGTAAAAGCAAGGCCAGAGTCAAAGTATAAGGTCAAGAGGAAACATTCTAAAAGTACAGAGAAGGTTACAAGGATCAGTTCCATATATACTTTCATATAAATACATATATAGGGGCGGCTAGGTGGTGCAGTGGATAAAAGCACCAGCCCCAGAGTCAGGAGTACCTGGGTTCAAATCCGGTTTCAGACACTTAATAATTACCTAGCCTTGTGGCCTTGGGCAAGCCACTTAACCCCATTGCCTTGCAAAAAAATAAAAATAAAAAACCCTAAAAAAATAAAAATAAAAAAATAAATACATATATACATATACATATGTACATACAAATACACACGTAAATAAGTATAAATTTAAACATTTTAACAGTGCAGCAATAAAGATTATATAATTTGTTTACAATTATAATATTTCTCTGAGTCCATAATGCCCTATATCAATGGGATGGGGGGGGTGAGGGAGATACATGGCCAGTACAGAGGGTACCAGATTAATAATGATAACATATTTCTGTCCAATATTTCCCCTATTCAGTATGATATGTACATCTCAGAAAAGTTCCAGACATAAACATTAACAGCAGAACACCAAATGGTGTTTGCTTATTTATTTATTTATTTTCATCCATCTCCACCCTTCCTTCCCAATCCCCTCCCCTCAGCAGGGAATAATCAGGTTAGTGTTTTACATAGATATTTTGTTTAACATATTTACAAATTAGTAATTTTTGGCATGATGAATTAGGATTAAGGGAAAGAGGTATATAAGAGATAATTTTTATAAATTGTACATTAGATTCAGAAGGGTTTTCTTTTTCTGTGTGTTTTGTTTTTTGTTTTTCTTCCTCTGGTTGGAGATAATATAGACCATAACCAGTCAAATACAGTTGTCCTAGCTCTCTGGACTGTTGAGGAGTTGAACTCTGAGACAATTTGTAAATGTTAATAAATTAACAGGTAAGAATCTGTTTCTTCCCCAATAAAAAATACTAATAAATTTGAAACTTCAAACTTCTGGCTGCCACATCCCACTCTCATCTCCATCAGGCTCTTCAAGTGCATCTAATTCTATCATGATTATGTGAATGATACAGTCTGCCTCTCCTCCCCATTATATTCCCTTACAATGCCCTCTCTTTACCATGCCCCCCCCTCCCCTCCCCGCCCCACCCCAGGTTTCTTAAAGTGTGATTTGCAGCCCCTCTTTTGCCAGTTATGGTCTTTCAGAGTAAGTATCTGAAGAATCAGTCACACCTGCCCACATTTCATAATTTCACATTTAATTAACAATTCAGACACTGGATTACTCTCTTCTCCTTTGGTACTCTTTTGAGACACCACCTCTCCTCTTAACTATCTGATCACTGGGGCAGTTAGATGGTGTAGTGGCTAGAGAACTGGCCTTCAAATAAGGAGGACAGGAGTTCAAATCCAGTCTCAGAGACTTACTAGCTATGTGACCTTGGGCAAGTCACTTAACCCTGACTGTCTCACATCCAGGGCCATCTCCAGTCAGCCTGATTCATATCTGGCCACTGGACTCAGATGACTCTGGAGCAGAAAGTGAGGCTGGTGACTTAGCACAGTAACCCCTCCCTAAAGTCAAGATCCTGCTCAAGGACAAAGGACAACTATCATTATTATTACTATTATCTGATCACTCAGTCTGTTTTGTTGGACCCTTCTCCAGACTGAAAGCAGAGCACTGAAGACAATCTTTTGAGGCTTTTCTGTATAGTGGGGGGTGTACCACATTCTCTTTCAAGTTGAACTCAAAGGTCATGTGCCCTTTGGGACAGTGAAGGCTTGGTATTTAATAAGTAGAATGGACACTCATGCATAAGGAATATGTCTTAGCCATTCCTTGGTGACCACCCCTTTGGCATTCACTTTGGAGAATACCTGGAGCCAGTTACTTAACTATTCCTCAAACACCACCCTTGTCTTGTCCACTAGAAAGGTGTTTGAATGGACTTCCATGTCAGTGCTCCTCTCTTTTCTTTCTTTGCTTTTCCCCTTGCTAGATGCTAGCTGTCTGTCTGTCTCTGTCTTTCTGTCTCTCTCTCTCAGCTTCCTATGATCTGGCCAGCTGGCTGAAACAATATGGCCCCAGCTCCAAATGGCTAAATCTATGTTGATGTTAGCTTTTCTCTCTTTTTCTCTCTTCTCTCTTCTAAGTCTCTTCTCTTTAACAATATGGCCCCAGCTTCATGTAGCTGGATCTATGTTGATCTAAGCCTCTCTCTTTATCTCTTCTCTCCTCTCTCCTTTCTAGACACAAGTTATTCTCTCTCTTTTAATTTGACTTCTTCTTTCTTGGCTTGTAACTACCAATATGGCTGCAGCTCCATGCTGGATCCATGTGGGTCTAAGCCCAGTCAGATCTGCAGCTGTTGTTTCCTTTTTTAAGTGCATTAGTCTCAACTCTAGTTATTCAGCCTATCCTTAAGTCACTCACTATCTTGCTGCTTCTCCAGAGAACTTAATTTGTGAATTGTTCACCTGGGAATTTTATGTGCTAACTTATAAAAATTAGCCTTTCTTAACTCTGGGTTCAGTTGGTCTATTTGAGTTTTTTACTTAAACAATCCCCCCTTTCTGAGGTCACCCCATTTTCCCATCATCACACCTTCTAACCATAAGTATCCATCAAGGTTCTGTCCTGGGACCCTAATTCATTCTCTCTCTCTCTCTCTCTCTCTCTCTCTCTCTCTCTCTCTCTCTCTCTCTCTCTCTCTCTCTCCTATAGATTTCATTACCATCTCTATGTTGATGATTGATGATTCTAAAATCTATTTATACTGCCCTGACCTCTCCATGCACCTCCAATCTCATCCACAACTGCCTGTCAGACACGGCAAATTGGGTGTTTAGTAAACATATTGAACTCATCCAAAGTAATTATCTTTTCCCCATTCCTACCTTCCCAATTACACCATCCTTCCAACCTCAGGCTTAGAAACTAGAAATCATTTTGAACTCCTAATATCAAAATCTGTTGCCAAGGCCTATTGATTTACCTTGCAACATCTCTCAAGTTCACTCCTCCAACACTTGCCACCATTCTGAGATTCACACCCAAACTATGGAAATAGCCTACTGATGGATCTGCCTGTCCAATCTAGTCTACATTTAGTCACAAAAAATAATTTTTCTATCCAAGTCTAAGTCACCCACCTACTCAATATATTTCATTTCCTATTTCCTAGAGGATCAATACAAAACTTCTATTTGGCATTCAAAGTCCTTTGCAAACCAGTGTCTCATCCTACTAACTTAACAAACTTCTTAGACTTTATTCCCTTCCACTTAACTCTTGAATCCACTGACAGTGATTTCCTAGCTTTTTGATTAAATCTATCTCTGGGCTATAGGTGGTTTTTCTCTGTCTCTCTGCTAGACCTCAACTTCACCAACTCATTTCCCTGGCTTCCTTTACATTCCAACTAAAAATAAATCTCTTACAAGATGTCTTTCCTAACTCCTCTTAATTCTATTATTTTGAGGAATAATTGCAAAAATGACAGAATGATAACTTCAAATTCTAAGCAAACTACTCAATATCACAATAACATAAGTCTGTGCTTCAATTACTGGTGCCAGAGGCTAAAGTTGATCATCTAGAAATAAAAGCAAAACAGATGTCACACACATTGGTTCTTATCCTTCATTATCAAAGAAGCCAGAAATGACGTAACTATGTTTGAGGCAATTACAATGTGTCCTACTGATCAAACCAATACAGTATCACCCATGCTACACAATCAGTTCTAAAGTTCTTCAATGAGACCTTCAGGGTGTCTTGATATTGCTTCTTCTGACCCCCCCCCCATAAAAGCTTGACCTGTGTGAGTTCTCCATAAAATAGTTTTTTTGGCAAGCATATGTCTGGTATTCTAACAATGTGTGTAGTTGCACTCTTTGTAGTGACATTGGAATGCTAGGTAGTTTAGTTCAAGAAAGGATCTCAGTGTCTTGTATCTTCTGGCAGCTGATCTTTAGAATCTTCCTAAGACAAGTGATTCAGTTTCCTGACATGGCACAGGCAGATTGTCCAGGTTTCACAGGCATATAGCAATGAGGTCAGCACAACAGCTCCGTAGGCTTTCAGTTTGGTGTCTCCCAAACTTTCTTTTAGAGTCTCCCAAATACTGAGCTAGGTCTGGCAATGCAAGTGTCAACCTCAATGTCAATGTGTATATCCTTGGAAAGGACACTGCCAAGGTAAGTGAACTTGTCCACACTGCTCAAAACTTTTCCATTTGTTGTAATTGATAGCTCCACATATGGATGGTGTGGTGCTGGCTGATGGAGCACCTGAGTTTTCTTGGTGTTAATTGTTAGACCAAAATTAGCACAATCAGCAGAGAAACAATCCATAGTTTGTTGCATTTCAGCTTCAGAGGCTGCACTGAGTGGATCATCATCTGCAAACAGAAGATCATACACCAACACTCCCTCCACTTTGGTCTTGGCTTGTAGCCTTTTCAAGTTGAAGAATTTGCCATCAGCCCAGTAGCTGACCTTGAAGCCATATTCATCCTCATTGAAGGTGTTCAATAACATGGCTGAAAACATCATGCTAAAAAGTATGGGAAAAAGAACACATCTTTGTTTTACTCCATCGATGACTGGGCATTGTCCACTATCCAGAACCTGAGCTAGCATGCCATCATGGAACTGATGTACAATACTGATGAACTTCTTCGGGCAAACAGATTTTGACATTATTTTCCATAAAACCTAGTGACTAATGGTATCAAAGGCCCTGCTCAGATCTATAAATGTGGATACAGACCTCTGTTCAGTTCTTGGCATTTTTCCTGGAGTTGTTGGGCAGCAAACACCATATTGACTGTTCCTCTACCCTTTGTGAAGCCACACTGGCTCTCAGGAAGGTGACCAACTTCCAGGTGAAAGATCAGCCTACTGAGAAGGACTCTGGCAAGAATCTTACCAGCAATGACTGGGACTAAAAGAGAAATATCCCTGTGATTGTCATGGGACAAACTATTCCCTTTACCTTTACAGAAATGGACGATGGAGGCATCCTCGAATTCATGGGGGATAACTTCATAATATATAACCTGGAAAATTTCAGTCAGTTTTTAGATGAGCAATGGACCTCCCACCTTGTAGATCTTAGCTAGAAAAGAATCAGCACCAGGTGCTTTGCCACTTGGAAGGAGCATAATGGCATTCAAAACCTCTTCTTCAGCTGGAACTTCAGCTAGGGACTGATTGATTTCAACTTGAGATAAATAGTCAATGGCTTCTGCATTGACTAATGATGGTCTAATTAGGCACAATATGGAAGTTCAGCCCACTCTCTAGTATCGTGTCCCTATCATTAATCAATGTGTATCCATCAGCACTGAGTAGTAGAGATGTACCATATGTCTTTGGCCCATAAACAGCCTTCAGGGCATCATAAAAGCATTTTGGTTTGTTACTGTCTGAATAAAGTTTAATTTCATCTGCTTGCTTACAGAGCCAAGAGTGCTACATCTCTCTAAGCTTCACTTGGACTTTACTTCTGATGGAATTAAATGCTACCTTTTAGAAATGGATGAACTAACTTGCTGGTAAATCCTATGGAATTCTCATTTTTCATTTAGCAGCTTCTGTATTTCCCCATCATTTTCATCAAACCAGTCTTGGTGTTTGTAAGTATTCTGGCCCAGATGATCAAATGCAGTGCTGTACACTAGATCACATTATAGGGGATCCAAATGCTAAAATAGGAAATTAAAAGATAATTGGAATAACAAGGCAAGTTTGGCCTTGGAATACAACATGAAGCGAGGCAGGATCTAACAGAGTTTTGTCAAGATAACTCACTGGCCATAACACTCTTTTTCAATAAACCAAAGGGTGACTTCACATAGACATCACCAGATGATCAATATAAAAATCAGATTAATTCTATACTTTGCAGTCAAAGGTAAAAAAATACTATATAGTCAGATAAAACAAGACTTAGTGTTGACTGTGGCTCAGATCATATGCTTCTCATTATAAAATTCAAACAAATTGAAGAAAATAGGGTAAACTATCATATATAGTTATGCTTTAATAGCATTCCTTATAAATAGGAAATGATGAAAAGATATAAGGGATTAAGTCTGGCATATAGAGTACCTTAAGAACAATGGACAAAAGTTCACAATAATGTACAGGAGGAAGCAAAAAAAAAAAAAATCCCAAAGAAAGAGCAAGAAAATAAAATAGCTGTTTCATGAGGCTTTAAAAACATTAAGGAAAGGAGGATAGTGAAAGGGAAAAGAGAAAGGGAAAGATATGCCCAACTAAAATACAGAATTCCAAAGAATAACAAGGAAATATAAGAAGGTTTTCTTAAATGAGCATTGCAAAGAATAGGAGAAAACAAAGAGAATTGCTCTTCAAAAAAATCAGATATCAAGAGAAAGTTTCATGCAAAAAAGGCCATAATAAAAAACATAACAGTTAGACTTGAACATGGAACAAATGATTGTTTTAAGATTTGACAAGAGAAAAAAAGTAAATATATATATATATATAGATATATGTATATATACATAGATATATAGATATTTGACAAGAGTATGACAAGATTGTGTATTGCCATCTATTTATTTAACTTAAAAGCAGAATCCATCAAGTGGAATGCCAGACTGGATGAATCTAAAGTTGGAATTAAGGCTCCCAGGAGAAATATCAAGGATCTCAGATATTCAGACTCAGATAGCAGCAAGTGAAGACGAATCAAGAGGTTTCTTGATGACAGTAAAAAGGAGACTATAAGTTTGACTTGAAGTGTGAACCTTAAAATTTGTAAACCTTAAAATATACAGTTAAAATGAAATGACAGAAAATATAGGTTGGATATGAAGTACTATTCTCTTGGATTTACCAAAGGGTCATTATGATAATGACCACCCCCAAGTGAAGGGAGATCAGCATTCTTAAACAGTGGTAGCAAGATGAGGGAAGAAAGAATATACATAACAAGAATAAACTTAAACTTCCCTGGAGACAATTCTATTATTTGATATCAAAAAGAATCATACTTCTACAATTGCTATCTTGCTTGAGGGAGGCATTTTTTCTTGAGTTTACGTAACAGGAGAGCAGGACAAGTGTTACTTTCCAAGGTCCATAGGACACATTCCATTACTCACAATAACTAAGAAAAAAAATCAATCTTTGACCAAAAATATAGTTGTGAAAAACTTATTGTAATCATCATCATTATTATTATTATTACACTTAGATAAAGCTTAACATTAAAAAACAACTAAACTCTTGAAAACTAATCCCATCACTTCCTAGGAAGGAAGTGGAAGGGAGAAGAAATGAAGTCACACCAGATTTTATAATCTTGAGTTCAAAGATCACTGCAGATGATGGCTATACCCACAAAATTAAAAGACTACACCTTGAAAGGAAAGCTATGGGACATAGGGACAACATAGTAAAAGCAGAAATATCACCTTGCCAACAAAGATCCGTGTAGTCAAAATTATGGTTTTTCCAGTAGCAATGTATGACTGTGACATCAACTTCCATAGTGGAGAACTGGTGGGCTGATTGATGGACTCACAAAGAGACATGACTGAATGAACAAAAAATTTATCATATAGAAATATATATATATATATATATATATAGAGAGAGAGAGAGAGAGAGAGAGAGAGCTTGTTTGTATAAATTTGCTTGCATATTGTCTTTTTCATTATATTGTAAGCTTCTTAATGAAATAGGGGAAATATTGGAAAGAGAAATATGTTTTACAATTATTAAACTCCACCCCCACCCTCATCCCATTGTCTAAACTGAGAGAGGAAATGAACTTTTAATGAGGTACCTAGACCCTTCCAGGCAAGGACTAACAATAAAGCCCTGCCCCCAGGCTATGATATGAGGTCAAAGAACACTTAGTAAAAGCCTGAAACAACAAAACAGTGGAATCCTGCTTAGACCTACCAACCCTAATCTTCATACCTCTTATTACCTCATATCTGATAGCACCCAAACTCTTCTACCCCTTTGCCTTTCTCTACTACTTATCTTGTCTAATACTTATGCTGCATGTATTCCTTGAAGTTAGTCCACTCTTGGGGAGTAGGACCCCTCCCTTTTTGCTCTTCTCTATCCCCTGCTTACTTGTCTTCCTGTGGGAAGCCAGTCTACTCAGGGGAGTCCCCACCCTCTTTTTACTTCTACTGAATTCACTATCTTGCTGCTTCAACAGAGACCTAACCTATGAGCCTTCGATAGTGACTTGTGAGTTTCTATGGTAAATTGTAAACTGTTTGTAAAACTTTGAATTAAAATTTAAGCCATTCTGGGGGCAGCTAGGTGGTAGCTCATTGAGGGAAAGAAATGTCTTTTGCCTCTTTGTTTTCTTTTTGCTACTTCTCATTAATGAAATATTCTGCAACTAAAATCTACCACAGGGAAGTAAATGTAACTTAAACATACTCTATAGACTACTAAAAATTGCTGGCAAAATGGTTTCTGGACGGAGCACCCAATAAAAGCTAAAGCAAAAATCAGAACATTTTTCTCAATTCTTAATTACTTATTTGGAATCTTTATGGGTGTTATGAGAATTATTCTATATAAAATTTTTCAGATCAAAAAACAAAATAACGGGGTGGCTAAGTGGTGCAGTGGATAGAGCAACCGCCCTGGAGTCAGGAGTACCTGAGTTCAAATCCAGCCTCAAACAATAATTACCTATCTGTGTGGCCTTGGGCAAGCCACTTAGCCCCATTTGCCTTGCAAAAAAAAAAAATATATTATATATATATATATATGTATATATGTATATATATATATATATATATATATATACATATATATATATATATATCCCTATATCTATGTGGTAGAGTGAATCAAGGTTGGAATCTTTATGGGTGATGGGTGTTATGAGAATTATTCTATATAAAATTTTTCAGATCAAAAAACAAAATAACTCTATATCTATGTGGTAAAGTGAATCAAGGGCTGGTCCCTAAAACCTCTAAACACCTAGGAAAAATTACTTAGCCTTACACTGCCCTTAAGCAATTCATTAAGACTCTTAATTCAAATTTGTTCAATGTTTGTTTCTTTAACCCTCTCCTAAAAAAAAAAATGTCAATAGGGTATATCTCTATTAGGCCCCCACCCCTCTTCAGGGGTATAATGCTCTTTTGAATACTGTGGTACAAGGCAATATTTTTTTCTACCTAGGTATCTAAAACTGCCAGAATATTATAAAAACAAGTACAATAAAAATAATATCACTACTTATATTCCTTTTTTGTTCTTGTTCTTGTTCTTGTTTTTTGTTTTTGTTTTATTTATTTTATATTATTACAATAATCTTGTGAGAATAAACATAAACCCCCCTCCCATCCCCCCCAGATGAGAAATAAGAAACAGATAAATGAGGGGGAAAAAAAAAGTGTACTTCAATCTGTGCTCAGATTCCAATGGCTCTGACTCTGGGATGAGTTGCCTTCCTTATCATAAGTCCACCAAAGAAGCTGCTTCAATGTTTTTCCCCACAGTTGCTATCATTAGCTATATTTCCCTCCACTCTATTCCTCCCCGCTCTTATTTATTTTATTATCTCTCTCATCCTGTCCCTATTCAGAAGTGTGTTGTATCTGAGTACCCTCTCCCATGATCTTCCCTCTCTTCTATCATCTACTCCCCCACTTCCCTGAGTCCTGTATTTTAAGATCAAACCTTCTGTTCAGCTCTGGCCATTCCCCCTTATCCCATCCCTTTCCTCTCATTTTTCTCTAGGGTAAGATAGATTTCTATTAAGTATGTATGCTATTTCCTTTCTGAGCCATTTCTGATGAAAATGAAGATTCACTCATTCTCCTTGCCTTCCCCCATTCCACTCCATTTTAAAAGCTTTATCTTGACTTTTATGTGAAATATCTTAGCTCCTTCTTTCTCTCCCTCCCAATGCTTTCCTTTATCACCCGACTCCCTCTTTTTACTGCATTATACATTATATTCAGTTCCTTCCCGTTGCCTTGTCTACATATGCTCCTTCTAACTGCTCTTATAAATGAGAAAGTTCATAGGAGTTATCGGTGTCTTCTTCCCATGCAGGAATACAAACAGTTCAACATCATAAAGTTCCTTATATTTAGTCCCTCTCTTCCACTCCCTCTATGGTTCACCAGAGTCTTGTACTTGGAGATCAAACTTTTTGTTCAGTTCTCATTGTTTCAAAGTCCCCTGTTTCAGGGAAAAGATGGACTTTTAATGAACCAGGGGAATTTCAAATGTTCCTGTTGCAATGGCCAGAGCTGAACAGAAGGTTTGATCTTCAAATACAGGACTCAGGGGAAGCATAGACAGTAGAGGAGAAGAGGAAAATATGAGGGACTTAATGATGATGAACTACATGTATTCCTGTATAGAAAAATGATACTGAGGTGGCTAGGTGGCAGATAAAGCACTGACCCTGGAGTCAGGAGTACCTGGGTTCAAATCCGGTCTCAGACACTTAATAATTACCTAGCCGTGTGGCCTTGGGCAAGCCACTTAACCCCATTGCCTTGCAAAAACCTAAAAAAAAAAAATGATACTGATAATACTCATATGAACCTTCTCATTTAATAGAGCAGGTAGAAGGAGCTTTTATAGATGAAGCACAGGAGAAAACTGAATTTGAAGCTATATTGTGGTATAAAAATGGAGTCAATAGATAAAAGGGAAATGTAATGGGAGAAAGAAAAAGGAGAGGAGGAATAGGCTATGATATTTCATATAACATGTTTCTTTATTACAATGAGCTATTGCAATGATATGGAAGGGGGAAGGCAAGGGGGAATGAGGGAATCTTCGCTCTCATCAGAGGTGGCTAGGAGAGGAAACAGCATATATACTCAATGGGGTATAGGCATCTGTAGTAAGAAGGAGGGGGGGACAGGGAGAAGGATGGACCATGGGGGGAGAGTGGTCAGATTAACACATTTTCTTTTTTACTTCTTACAAGGAGCTGGTATTGGGTGGCCTGTCCAGGACCATGGGGCAGGGTAGATGCTGGGTAAGGGGTGGTATGTGGGCTTGGGGCCTCTTGACCCCAGGGCTGGGGATCTGTCTGCTGCGCCACTCAACTGCCCTACAGCAGAGATAGAGTGAAAGGAAAGAGAAAATATAGTTCATGTTAGTAGAGAAGTATGAATGGAGGGAGTTGCAATCAGCAATGGCAAGGGTGGAAAAATACAGAAGTAATTTTTGTGATGGACTTATCATAAAGAATGTGATCCACCCGCGACAGAGCTGAAGTGTTGGAATACAGACTGAAGCACATTTTATTATTATTATTATTATTATTATTATTATTATTGGGGGGGGGGGGGTTGCAGGGCAAATGGGGCTGGGTGGCCTGCCTAGGGCCACAACAGCTGGGTGATTGTTAAGTGTCTGAGGCCAGATTTGGACCTGGCTGCTCCTGGCTCAAGGGCCAGTGATCTGTCTGCCACCCGGCTGCCTCTACTATTTTATTATTATTATTATTGTTGTTGTTGTTGTTGTTGTTATTGTTGTTATTGTTATTGTACTATTTTATTTTATTTTGGGTCTTTTTTTTTTGGTTTTTGTAGGGCAATGGGGTTGGGGTGAATTGCATGGGGTCAGACAGCTAGGTGATTATTGGGTGTCTGGAGCTCGATTTGGGCACTGGTGCTCCTGGTTCCAGGGCTGGTGCTCTGTCCACCGTGCCATCTGGCCATACCTACAACTATTATTACCTTTTTTTAATTTTAATTTTATTTTTTTTCTCTCCCCTTTACTTTATCGCTTATGTGGGTCTATATTTTCTTGGGGGGAGGGGTACTATGTTTACTCTTAAACAAGAATATTTTAGAAATGTATAAAAAACAATTATTTGTACAAAATAAGAATAAATAAATTTTTAAAAAAAGAATAATCATACAACCACAGAAACAATGTAAAGACTAATAGATTGTCTTCTGTGGGGGAATAGGAGGTGGGAAGCAAGATTGGGGGAAAAATTGTAAAACTCAAAATAAATGAAATCTTTAAAATAAAAAAATAAAATAAAAAATAATAAAAAAACAAAGTCCCCTGTTTCATTGAAAGTCCATCTTTTCCCCTCAAAGACAATGTTCAGTTTTGCTGGGTAGTTGATTCTCAGTTATAAACCAAAATCTTTTGCCCTCTGGAATATCATATGCCAAACCCTACAATCCCTCAATATAGATGCTGCCAGATCCTGTATATCCTGACTATAGAGCCATGGTAGTTGAAATGTTTTGTTTCTGGAAGCTTGGGAGTTTGGGAATTTGGCTATAATATTCCTGGAAGTTTTTCTTTTGGGATCTCTTTCAGGAGGTGACCAGTGAATTTCTTCAATTTCTATTTCACCCTCTGCTTCTTAGGATCTCAGGGCAATTTTGTTGCATTATTTCTTGAAAAATGAAGTCTAGACTCTTTTCCTGATCATGACTTTCAGGTAGCCCAATAATTTTTAAATTATCTCTCCTGAATTGGTTTTCAAGGACATTTGTTTTTCCAATAAGATATTTCACATTTTCTTCTAATTTTTCTTTTTTTTTTTTTTTTGGTATTGTTTTATTTCTTCCTGATTTCTTGTAAAGCCATCAAAATTCCTTTAGTTCCATTCTGCATTTGAAGTTTTTTTCTTCAGAGAGCTTTTTTTTATCTCCTTTTCCAGCTGGCCAATTCTGCTTTTTAAGTCATTCTCTTCATTTGCCTTTTTGTGTTGCTTTTTCCATTTGGCCTAAACTGATTTTTAACATGTTTTCCTCAGTATTTTTTTGTATTTCTTTCACCAAGTTGTTGACTTGGCTTTTATGATTTATCTGCATCACTCTCATTTCTCCTCCCAATTTTTCTTCTACCTTTCTTAATTGCTTTTCAAAGTCTTTTTTGAGCTCAACCATAGTCTCAGCCTGTTTTTCTATTTCTCTTGGAGACTTTGGATACAGAAGCTTCAACTTTGTCATCTTCTAAGTATGTATTTTGGTCCTCCACGGGACCAAAGTAATTTTCTATGGTCAGATTCTTCTTTTTCTGTTGTTTGCTCATTTCCTCAGTCTATGACTGATTTACCACCCTTCCAAGGCTTTGGGGGTTTTTGAGGACAATCCACAGGGATCTTAATTCCTCCAAGGTCTTATGAGAGGCTCTAATGGCTCTCTTGCCTGTGCTCTGGGATATGGATGACCACAGGCCCTCCCCTCTGCCCTGGAGCTGTGAAAAGGGTCCCTCCTTGTCTATGGTGGTGTGGGGGTCCAGACTACAACCTGGATCTGAGTGTGGGCAAACACACAGTCCTGTCCCAGGGAGAGCAGAGAGACCTCTGTAGTCTCCCCAGACCCCCTTACTTTCTGTGGGCTAAGAGCTCTGCAAGTGCTGGATGGTTCCACTGATTCTCACTGCAGATTCTTGTTACAGGGCTTCTCTGAGGCTGGTGCAGCAGAGTTCTCTCACCACCCCTTCCAGCTGTCCCTGATGATCCCTGGGCTAAGAGATCTGGAAACTGGCCCCTCTACCACAGACCCAGGCTCCTGGCTTGGCTGTGCTATAGCTGTGGCTCTTTCCACCCCACCCCCCCCCACCCCCGCCCCAGTCCCAGTGAAACAGACCTTTCCTGTGGAATTTCTAAGTTGTCTTGGACTGGAAAATTGTATCATGTAGTCCTTCTGTGGATTCTGCCCCTCTAAATTTTGGCTAGAGTCATAATTTGATGGCTTTTGGAGTTTTGGGGGGAATGAGTTTCCAGGAGCCAAGGTTCCTACCTTCATGGCAGCAATCTTGGCTCCATCCCTACCACTTATATTTCTGCCTTTGAATCTTAGCAGCACAATAGCATGAATTGGCTGATCAAAAAAAAGTGCTTCTATTTCTTATTCCAATTGTTTTTTTTGTTGTTTTACTTTCTTCTTTATTTGTAAACAGAGATGGTAAAGAGTTCTCAAAAGAAAAAGAGTTGGTTTTTCTTAGATTCAAAATGTTATTTATAGAAGAATGTCAATTGTAATAAATGCTTTTTTGAAAAGTATTTTTAGTTCTTTAGGAAGTTTTCTATGGTTGTTTGAAAAGCTATCCTCATATCAAGTGTTGTCTGTAATACTTTTTGATAGGATACTCAAAGTTATTCATTTTAACACTTATTTTTTCCTGGAAAGATTCATATGAACTGATCCAGGAAAAAGAAAAGCAGAAACAGAAAAACAATTTGCACAATAATATAAATGGAGGGAAAAGGGAACAAGCACTTAAATGGCAACTAGTGCCAGGTACCAGTGATTTACAAATATTGTCCCATTTGATTTTCATAACATTGTTATTATTCCCTTTTAACAGTGAGGAAGAAACTGAAACAAGTAGAAAATAAAGATCACAAAGCTAAAAAGTACATAAAAACATATCTGAACTCAGATCTTTTTAACACCAAGTCCAATATTCTATTCACTGTACCACATAACTGAAAACAAGATTAACCCCAGAAATAGCCAACGCAGCAATATGCTTCCAGCTTTCCTTAGAGTTGTAGAATAAAGCTGACCTTTTTCAGAAATGACCAGTGTTGTTCATTTATTCTGCTTGGTTTGTTGCTAAAGGGTTCCTTTTTTTGAAGGAGAGGGAAAACTGTCACTGGGAAATGACATTTTAAATGAAATATTTTCAAATGTTTATGAAACATTCATTGTTGTTTTCAGTAACTAAGTTCTTAAGATACTTTCTAAATTTTAAAGCACCGTATAAAAATGGACTATCAATTTTTTGCTAGAAAATATATTACTGCTCCACAGCCCATCAAGATTTTACCAGTTCTGGGGGTTTTTTGAGTCTGTAATTCTTGAGAGAAATGATTATTAAATAATAAATTATATGGGAGATTCCTGATCTTTCCAAAAACTTAACCCATATTATCTAAATGGAGTTATAGCCCTAAACAACTAGAAAACCTTACAAAGAATTTAATCTAAGGTAAATTTTTTGTAAAGATTTTATTTATTTTGAGTTGTACAATTTTTTCCCTAATCTTACTTCCCTACTCCCCCACCCTCCACAGAAGGCAATTTGCCAGTCTTTCCATTGTTTCCATGGTATATATTGATCCAAATTGAATGTGATAAGGAAAGAAATCATATCCTTAAGGAAGAAACATAAAGGATAAGAGATAGCTGGATCAGACAATAAGATACCAATTTTTCCCCACTAAATTAAAGTTAATAGTCCTTTCTCTTTGTTCAAACTCCACAGTTCTCTCTGGATACAGATGGTATTCTCCATTGCAGACAGACCCAAATTGTCCCTGATTGTTGCAAATGAGCGAGTCCATCAAGGTTGATCATTGCCCCTATGTTGCTGTTAGGGTATACAGTGTTTTTCTGGTTCTGCTCATCTCACTCAGCATCAGTTCATGCAAATCCCTCCAGGCTTCCCTAAATTCCTGTTCCTCCTGGTTTCTAATAGAACAATAGTGTTCCATGACATACATATACTGCAGTTTGCTAAGCCATTCCCCAATTGAAGGACATTTACTGGATTTCCAATTCTTTGCCACCACAAACAGGGCTGCTATAAATATTTTTTGCACAAGTGATGTTTTTACCCTATTTCATCATCTCTTCAGAGTATAGACCCAGCAGTGGTATTGCTGGATCAAAGGTGTACACATTTTTGTTGCCCTTTGGGCCTAGTTCCAGACTGCTCTCCAGAAAGGTTGGATGAGTTCACAGCTCTACCAACAATGTAATAGTGTCCCAGATTTCCCACAACCCTTCCAACAATGATCATTATCCTTTCTAGTCACATTGTCCAGTATGAGAGGTATGACGTGGTACCTAAGAGATGCTTTAATTTGCATTTCTCTAATAAGTAATGATTTAGAGCAATTTTTCACAAGACTATGAATTGCTTTGACCTCCTCATCTGTAAATTGCCTTTGCATATCCTTTGACCATTTGTCAATTGAGGAATGGCTTTTTTTTAATTCGATTTGGTTTTCTGTGTATTTTAGAAATGAGTCCTTTGTCAGAAACATTAGTTGTAAAGACTGTTTCCCAGTTTACTACATTTCTTTTGATCTTGGTGACAGTGATTTTGTCTGTGCAAAAGCTTTTTAATTAATGTAATCAAAATCATCTAGTTTGTTTTTAGTGATGTCCTCCAACTCTTCCTTAGTCATAAACTGCTCCCCTTTCCATAGATCTGACAAGTAAACTAGTCCTTGATCTTCTAGTTACTTATAGTATTGTTTTTTATGTCTAAATCCTGTATCCATTTGGATCTTATCTTGGTATAGGGTAATCTAAGGCAAATTCAAGGCAATTATGTTACATTCTGGCAGGTTTGGGAAGAGGGGTAGATCTTTTGTCTCTATTTTCTGAGGCTGGGGATGACGTGAAAGCACTCATTTCTCAGACCCTTATTAGAATAGGTCTACCTCTCATTATAATATTCATTCTTATTAATTATTAACCAATTACAGATTGCTACCCTTAGGAATAACTACTCTTCCAAGGGCATATAAAGGCTGAGTGGGTTCCAATGAGGGGTGGTCTTTGACATTTAAGAGTGCCACAGACCCCTTTTATTAATTATCCTACTAGCATGATTAATAAAATGATTAATTAACCAGAAACTATGTCTCAAATATTTTATATGTCACACTTTCCAATTTTTTCCTAATGGTTCCAGAGGCCAGGAGCTACAATAAAAATGGCTGACATCTATTTTAACTTGCTTGAAATAGTTCACTTTTTGCCATCTTCCCAATATTATTAAGAGACAATTTTACGACGTGGGATATATATATACTGCAAAACAATTACAACGTGGATATTTTCCTATTATGATCAATCATAAAGCTTTAATGTTTCTTACAAAATAAATAAAAGAGTACTAGCATGGTGTCATAGAAAGACTAGTGGTTTACTATCAAAGAACCTGGATTCAAATTCTTTTTCTTCATGTGTATGATGAGGGAGTTTGAGTATATGTAATATTAAAGGTTCCTTCTACCTCTAAAACCATGAACCTATGATCTTAAATCTCCCTGAAATAGCAATACACATTTTACAACTGATGTTACAGTGCCCCCTAGAGGCAGGACGAAGAGTACTGTTTGAACTCAGTGTAAAAGCATTGTAATGTTCTGAGATGAAGATTTTTACATAAAGTCTCCCAAATATTTCATTTTTAGAAATCATTTTGGATAAACCTATTCTAAGTAGTATTTTATTTATCATTTAAAAAGTAATTATTATTATTTTATTTCATAGGAAAGGAGTTGAAGTTCTCAGGGAAAAAAGGAACATAAAAATATTTCCCCCCCAACCTTCTCATCTCTATCCTCAACCCATTTCATGAAAAGATGTGAAATCCTATTAGAGTTTCTCAATCCATTTATACAAAGTTCTATATACCTCAACTTTGGGGGAAAGGTAATTAACTTATTTCACATGCAATTTATTTTCCTGCTCAATATTTCAATAAACATTTATTAAGTGTCTACTATGTGCAGATTGCTATGTGAGGTGCTATGGGAGATACAAAGTTTACACCAAGGTAGCTAGAAGGTGCAATGACTAGAGCACTAGACCTAGAGTTCAAATTCTGGCTCAAACACATCTTAGCTGTGTGACCTTAGACAAATCACTTAGCTTCGGTTTTCTCTACCGCTCACAGTTGTTGTGAGGACCAAGTTGGATAATTGAATTTGTGCTCAAAATTTGTGCTTAGCATATTAAACAGCACTCTTTATTTGTAAGCTATTATTATTTGTTAAAACTAAATCTATATTCCCACATACCTCAGCATACAAAGATGACACAAACACAACTATTACATACAATATCTCATGATAAATACAATGTAAAGTCAAAGAAGAAAGGTACTTTATCATACAAAGAGATGGAGCTTCATCACACTGAGATAAGAGAAACTTCTATTAGTAATATATTATACCCAATTCATTATGCCCAATAAAAGTATTATCTGAAAATATAAAGTATAACAGAAAATATAATCTGTATGATGGATGAAAGCTAAAAAAGTTTTTTAAATACAGTTAGATAAGTATGGAACTAAAATAAGCCATATGGAAATATGTTCTGACTTCATAACAGAGCAGGGAGACATCCTATAAAGAACTAAGATATAAGTCATTCCCCAAGAAAAGTGGTCAAAGGATATGAACAAATTGTTTTCAAAAGAATTGAAACTATGAAAGTATGTATGTATGCATGCATCTTTACATGAAAATATTTGCCAAATCACCAACAGTAAGAGAAATGTACATTAATACCCAGAAATATGACAAAGATAACAAAATATGGGAATAAGCTAAAAAAAAAACTACAGGAGGAGGGCAAAGGGATGAGGAATGATTGAAAGAAAGACAAAAGGCATCAAGAAAAGATATTCATATATAATTAAAGAAAACAAATACCTGGGAATTCAAGAATTTGTGGTTTATTAATGCAACATTATCTGCACTACTTTATAGGACTATAAAATTCTACAGCTAGGGGAGCCCATGAATAGTCTTAACACTTAATTTTTTGAGATGAGGAAACAAGTCCAGAGAGGAAAATAAAGGACTTCAACAACACAAGACAGTACAAAGCAGAGCCAGGACTCATCTAACCCATGACTTCTGACACCAAATCTAGGGTGTTCTCTCTATGCTATCCCAAGCTCCTGGAAATTTTTTTTTATTTTTTTAAAAGGACATGAATACTCCCATCTTGTCAGCCTCCTCAAATCATTTAGCAAAGTTATCTAATAGAGTATTATAATTTGCATATGAAATATTAACCCTCAAATTTCCATAACAGGACTCAAAATGAAAGGGAGCAAGTAATGTTATTTTTAAGTATGACCAAAAAAGACCAATCTCAGACCAGTCACCCCTAGCAATTTTTCTGACTTTTCTAAGACTAAAATCAACATTTCTAAGTATATTGCTATAATTGTATGGTAATATACACTTCATATTCAATTAGGCAATAATTATACGGCTTCTCTTTAAAGACAATAACTGCTGAAAAATAAATCTTAATACCTACAATATACACAGATTTTAATGACTGGCTTAACTGAGCAACTCTATCTAAATAACCTTAGAGTAAAATGCTCTTTAGCTCAAAACATTTTAAACTGAAAGCAAATATAAATCTTCAGCAAATTTCTTTAATTTGACCATAGTCACTAGGACAAACTTTTGTTCTTTATTAAACGAGCCCTATAGTACCCACACTGAGAAGACAAGACTGAGATTGCATCAGTTATATTTACAATATTTTTTTTTAGTTTTTGCAAAGCAATGGGGTTAAATGACTTGTCTAAGGTCACACAGCTATGTAATTACTAAGTGTCTGAGGCTGGATTTGAACTCAGGTCCTCCTTACTCCAGGGCCAGTGCTCAATCAACTGTGCCACCTAGCTGCCTGTCAAAATTTTTTTTACAAAAGATTACTGGAACTAGATAACTTAGCTATTTTTAAACAAAACCCAATGACTTACAAACAAAATGCCATCAAAAAAGAAGTCTTGATAACAGTAACATATTCTCATAAGGGATAAAGTCACATCAAGAAAAGTAAATTCAGGAGGCGGAGCCAAGATGGCGACAAGAACGGATCCTCTATTAGGCGCTCTCTCATAAAACTCATAAGCTAAGGACTCTAACTAAATTTTCAAGAGACAGAACCCACAGAGGGGACCCAGTGAGGCAGTTCTCCTACTTAAGGTAACCTGAAAAAGTGCAGAAAGGCTCTGCTCCCCGGGGTCGGAGGAGAGGCCGCCAGGAGGCAGCCCCAGCGCGCTGGGAGCCCTGGATCAGGGCGGAGGGGGAGGAGTTTCCTGAGCTCCACACCAGAGCACCAGGCACAAATTGGGGGAACAGCTGGCAAACCTCTGCCAGAGTGAGCACATGAAGTCCAATCCTCAGGGCACACAGCTAGCAGCAAGCAGCAGCTGGCCAAGGCAGAGCAGTAAACAGAAGCAGGAGGAGTTGGTAAGCAGGAGCCCCCAGGGCATGAGCTCTGTCCTCTGTCCCTGGAACAGGACTCTGGGGTTCTGAACACATTCAGATCCTGATAGCAGTCTAGCCCCCGCCCCCCACAGAACAGCAGGGCCCCCCCCACCTCAGCCCCGAGGCAGAGGGGGCACATATGATCATTCACAGACCAGGAGAGAGGACAGCCTCATACACTGAGACCGTTGTGGGAGTGTCCCAAAAGCTCAGGAAGCACCCCCAAAAAACAGGCTTAGGCTGGGAAAATGAGCAGAGAAAAAAAAGGGGAACACCATTGAGAAATATTTTGCATATGAGCCCAAGAAGTATCAAAATATTCAGTGTGAAGATGAGGAAGCACAAGCTCCTGCATCTAAAGACTCCAAGAAAAACAGAAATTGGGCTCAGGCTATGACAGAGCTCAAAAATGACTGAAAATCAAATGAGGGAGTAAGAAGAAAAACTGGGAAAAGAAAGGAGAAAGATGCAGGAAAAAGATGAAAATGAAGTCAGCAGCCTAGTCAAGGAAATCCAAAAAAATGCTGAAGAAAATAGCATGCTAAAAACCAGCTTAGGTCAAATGCATAAAACAGTTCAAAAAGTTATTGAGGAGAAGAATGCTTTAAAAAGCAAAACTGGCCAGATGGAAAAAGATAAGAAAACTCTCTGAGGAGAACAAATCCTTCAGACAAAGAATAGAATTCAGGGAGACTGATGAATTTACCAGAAATAATGAATCAATACTTCAAAACCAAAAAAATGAAAAATTAGAAGAAAATGTGAAATATCTCATTGAAAAAACTGATATGGAAAACAGACTTAGAAAAGATAATTTAAAAATTGTTGGAATACCTGAAAGTCATGATCAGGAAAAGAACCTTGATATCATTTTCAAAGAATTACTACAGGAAAATTGCCCTGATATTCTAGATGCAGAGGGCAAAATAGAAATAGAGAGAATCCACCGATCCCACCTGAGAAAGAGACCCCCAAAAAACTAACCCTAGGAATATTATAGCCAAATTCCAGAACTCCCAAGTAAAACAGAAAATATTACAAGCAGCCAGAAGGACACAGTTCAAATATTGTGGAGCTGCAGTCAGGATCACACAGGACTTAGCAGCAACTACATTGGAAGCTCGTAGGGCTTGGAATATAATATACCAGAAGGCAAAAGAGCTTAGAATGTAGCCAAGAATGAACTACCCAGCAAGGCTGAATGTCCTCTTCCAGGGAAAAAGATGGGACTTTCAATGAACCAGGAGTATTTCAAATGTTCCTGTTGGAATGGCTAGAGCTGAACAGAAGGTTTGATCTTCAGATACAGGACTTGGATGAAGCATAGAGATTGGAAAAGGGGAAAATATGAGGGACTTAAAATGATGATGAACTGCATGTATTCCTGCATAGAAAAATGACACTGAGAATACTCATATGAACCTTCTCAGTTAATAGAGCAGGTAGAAGGAGCTTTTATAGTTGAAGCACAGGAGAATGCTGAATTTGAAGATAAAATATGGTGTAAAAAATGGAGTCAATAGAAAAAAGGGAAATGTAATGGGAGAAAAAGGAGAGGGGGAATAGGCCAAGATATTCCATATAATAAGATTTTTCTTTATTACAATAAGCTATTGCAATGATATGGAAGGGGGGAAGACAAGGGGGAATGAGGGAATCTTCACTCTCATAAGAGGTGGTTAGGGAGAGGAAACAGCACATATACTCAATGGGGTATAGACATCTGGAGTAAGAAGGAGAGAGGGGGGACAGGGGAAGGGGGGGATGTGAGTGATGGAGGAGAAGATGGACCATGGGGGGAGAGTGGTCAGATATAACACATTTTCTTTTTTACTTCTTGCAAGGGGCTGGGATTGGATGGCCTGTCCGGGACCATAGGGCCAGATGGATGCTGGGCCTAAGGGGTAGTATGGGGGCTCTGGGCCTCTTGGCCCCAGAGCCAGGGATCTGTCTGCTGTACCACTCAGCTACCCTACAGCAGAGTCAGAGTGAAAGGAGAGAGAAAATATAGTACATGGTAGTGGAGAAATACAAAAGGAGGGAGTTGCAATCACCAATGGCAACGGTGGAAAAATATGGAAGTAACTTTTGTGATGGAATTACCATAAAGAATGTGATCCACCCATGACAGAGTTGTTGCTGTTGGAACAAAGACTCAAGCACATTTTTTATTATTATTATTTGGGGGGGGGGTGCAAGGCAAATGGGGCTGGGTGGCCTGCCTGGGGCCGCATAGCAGGGTGATTGTTGGGTGTCTGAGGCTGGATTGGGACCCAGGTGCTCCTGGCTCAAGGGCCAATGCTCTGTCCGCCATCCAACCACCCCTAATATTATTACTATTTTATTTTATTTTGGGTCTTTTTTTTTCTTTTTTTTTTGGTTTTTTGCAAGACAGGAGGCTTGCATGTCACACAGCTGGGTGATTGTTGGGTGTACGGGGCCGGATGTGGGCTCAGGTGCTCATGGCTCCAGGGCTGGTGCTCTGTCCATTGCACCACCTGGCCATACCTACAATTATTACTATTTTTTTATTTTAATTTTTTTCTCTCCCCTTTACTTTATCGCTCAAGCAAATCTATATTTATGGGGGGAGGGAGTATTTCATTTACTCTTAAACAAGAGTATTATATTAATGTAAAAAAAATTAGTTGTACAAAATGAGAATAAATATTAAATTAAAAAAATATATTCAGTGCTAGATCTCAGTTTGAATCTTTAAACTAAATTTACTACTTTGAGACCATGGGCAAGTCATTTAACTTTTTAAAATTCCAGTCCCATTCCCTAATCCAGTAGTTCATTTCATCTGACATAATACTCAAGAGCTTAAGCTGTGATCCTAAAAGGATAGTGACTGCTTCATATTTGTCATTCTTTCCCCCAACACAGAACTGTGAACTCAATAAATTGTTTTTGAATAGAATCAATCCTAGTCTTACCTTCTCAAGTTGCACAAAGTTGAGTCTCCCCTTCCAAACAGAAATAAACATTCAGGACATGAGGGGTCTTTAGAGATAAATTAGTCTAATCCAGATAAGGAAATTAAGGCCCAAAGGAGCGAAGTGAATTTTGCCACAATCATATAGCTAGCTAATAAGAAGACCTAAACTCAAACTTGAGTATTCTGATTTGTGATCTAGTGGAACTTTCACAATAGGGCAACTTCCCAAAAGATGGAAGAGAGATCTAAAAGGAAATAAACTTGAGATCAGAAATACTGAAAAAGAAACAAAATTTACTGGAGTTTCTACAAGAACATCAAACTGACAATGAGTCAACTGAAAAAAAGCTCCAATAATGAAATTTCTAAGGAGTAAGAGAAGTAAATGAAAATCAAAGGCAGGGCAGGTAGATAGAGCACCGGCCCTGGAGTCAGGAAGACCTGAGTTCAAATCTGGTCTCAAACCCTTAATAATTGCCTAGCTGTGTGGCCTTGGGCAAACCACTTAACCCCATTACCTTAAATTAAAAAAAAAAAAGAAAGAAAGAAAATCAAAGGAAATGTACACAAATTAGTATCAAAAATAAATGAGAACCAAGATAAACCCAGAAAGTGAATGAACATAATTACAAAACACTTCACACAAAGTCAGATCTAAACAAATGAAAAAATATCACAGCTAGATTCTGATAAAGATCACATTTTGAATCAAATTTATAAGATTACAAGTCATTCCCAAATTTATAAATGGTCAATTAAATCTATATATAATCATATAAAAAATGCTCCAAATCATTACTGATTAGAGAAATGCAAATTAAAACACTTAGATTGGCTAAAATGACAAAAAGGGAAAACAATCAATGTTGGAGAGGTTGTGGGAGGATTGGGACATTGACACACTGTTGATGGAATTGTGAACTAATCCAACCATTCTGGAGAGCGATATGGAACTGTGCCCAAAGAGCAATAAAACTGATCATACCCTTTGACCCAGCAATAACAATACTCGGCCTATATCCAGAAGAATTCCTAAATGTGGGGAAAGTCCCACATGTTCCAAAATAGTCAAAATAACCTTTTTTGTAGTGGCAAAGAACTGGAAATGAAGGGGTTGCCCAACAATTGGGGAATGGGTGAACAAGTTACAGTTTATGAATGTTATAGAGTACTAAAATTCTATAAGAAACTATGAATAATCAGACTCTAGAGAAGCATGGAATGAATTACAGGAACTGATGCTTAGCAAAGGGAGTAGAACCAAGAGAATCTTGTGAACATTAACAAGAACATTGTGAGTTGATTATCTTTGATAGATGAAGTTCCTCTCAGTAGTTCAGAGCTAGGACAACCCTGCAAGAACTATCAGAGACAATGCTATCCACATCCAGACAAAGAAAAACAAAAACAAAAGTCCACAGAATCTGAATGAACACTATATTCACTTTTTTAAAATTTCTTATGTTTTCCCTTCCTATCATGGTTTTCTTTCTTTTCCTTAATCCTAATTACTCATACAGAAAATGACAAATCTGTAAACATCATAAACACAAATGTATAGATACAATGTCCACCAAACTGTTCATTGCCAAGGGGAGGAGGATGGAAAGGGAGGGTGGAAGGAAATTAGGTAACTTATAAATATGTATATGCATGTGGATGAATGTTGAAAAACTTTCGTAATACGCAAGTGAAAAATAAAATTTCATTAAAAAATGGGTTATACTCAAACAGATAACAAACACACTCAGAAGAATTAAGACAAGAATTAATAATTCCAAGGTCATCTTTCTTTCCTCTTTCCTACTTTTTATATATGAACAGCTACAAAACTAGTTGATCACTATTGTATATTACTTAAATTCATCTCCTCTCTACTCACATAGCAACTATTAGCACTTTAAGCCTTTATCAATTCTCTCCAGTACTATATTAAATTAGTCTTCTAATCTATTTGCCTACTCCCTAAGTCTCTCCATGATGCTATCAATTTCATATTCCTAAAACATACATACCATACAAACCATATCATTGTCTTATTCCAAAATCTTCAGAGACTCTAGAATAAAATATAAATTAATTTATTTGGTCTTTACAGTCTTTCAATCTGGCGAACACTCATTTTTTCCAATTTAGTTTATATTATTGCCCTTCCAGCATCTTCCATACCAATCACACTGATCTGCAAGCTGTTCCCAAGTGCATGACATTCCACTTCCTACCTACTATGCCTTGTTCCTCATGTCTCGTATTCACTGCTTCCTCATATCAGCCTCAATGAATTCCAAACTTCCTTCAAAAAATAACTCAGGCTTGGCTTCCTAGGCCTCTCTTCACAGGGCCCTAACTGGAAGCCCTCTCTTAAAGGTGCCTTGCTATTTTTTTTGTTTACTTGCCTGTATTTAAGTAACACCTTGCCCTCCTTAAGTAAAGTTACTGTTTCCTTTCTTGTCTAGTACTTCACACACTGTAGGGCACAAAGCATATTCCTAATAAATGCTACCTGGTTATCTGCACACTGTGATCCTTGAAATATGCTTTCCTACATTTTAGAATAGTTATTTCCACTATTTTCTTTATTCTGTATATACAAACAAATGTGTTCAAATTATTTAATGTGACTAGATTTTGTTATTCTCAAGAGCAAAAAAACTAAACAGAACAAAATATTTTTAAACATTTTCCAGACTCATAACAAACTACTATACTCAACTTGACAGAAAGGAAAGCAAACTTTTTAGTCTGATCTATGTAGACCTCGAGTAACCACTCACTCTCTGCCCATAAAGTACCCCTTCTTTCAAATCAACTTCTAACAATACCACCAGGCTTCTTCTACTCAAGGAAAAGGCACAAGATTAAAGAAGTTTTTTTCCCCTACTGATAGTTTCCAAAAGCAAGAATATATTCAAGGAGTTTCACAAAAAGTCAATCACATTCAAGCACACATTCTTTCAGGTGATGATAGCAGACTGTGGGTAGATACTTCAATGAACACTTCCCATAGAGCAGCTAAGGTGAGATGCTTCGCTGAGATTGTCCTGCTGCCAATTTCAGACACTCCCAGCACCTCTTTCTTGACTCCAATATTTTTAATTTCTCTCTACCTCACTACAGATTCCTTCCCATCATTTCCCATCCCCCACCAAAACTATAAGCATCACTTCTCAAATCATATAGCTTCAGGAGGAAAGAGTTAAGGAACTAAAAAAAATTAGGAACATGATAAGTTTAGAAACAACTGTTATTTAATATTTGTCAATTCCACAAGCTCCTATAAATTTATAAACCAAACACCTCCATATGAAATTAAGTTAAAAAGGGAAAAATCAATACCATTTGTGAAATATACTACAGTTATAGTATAGTTATTCTATACTATAACCAAAAGAGTAAAATCTTTTATCACTGGAAAAATCTAGCATTAATTTAATCCTCCACATAAATACTTCAAACAATATATATCATCCAAAGTAGAAGCTGCAATGCCAACTTACCAACTGAGGCATCACCATCTAACAAATTATCATCTTCAGAGGTCTGGAAGTCCATAATAACACCTGCTCCATCTAAAAGCTCCTCGTCACTGCTTGCACTTGTTATACTGTTGTAGCTGTTTCGATAGTAGCCTCTATGGAACAGCTGCTCAGACTCCATTTAGTTATTTGATGAACTAAAGAAAATTTTAGAAAAAGCTTTGTTTTACTATTCTCTTGATATATAATATCACACTAGGCAATTTATAACAACACCAAATGACAAAACCTATATGAGATTTCAGAATGTTTAACGGTGATATTTCAATTCTACCTATTTAAAATTCTGTTTTTCAAAGATACAAAACAGTTACTAAATATTTATTGGTTCTACAAAATCCTATTTTTGTTCATTAATTATTTATATTTTGAGTTTATAGTAATGGGTTAGATAGATGGTTACTTAAACTAAAGATTAAATCAGAATTACATTTTTCATGATCATGATTTAATCTTTACTCTCCTTTTTAATTATATAGAGAACTAGTGTTCATTATTTACCTTTTAATTCTTTTAAAACATTTCTGGTAGTACCTAGGTGGGGCAGTGCAATGAGCACCAGAGTTTAAATCTGACCTCAGACACTTAATTAGATAAGTCACTTAACCCCCATAGACTTAAAATTTTTTTAAAAATAAAATAAAACATTTCTACCTGTTTACTTTCCACCAGAGAACAAAAACCTGGGACAGGTTATGATTGTAAAAAGGATTTCATAAAGCATAAGGCAGATAATAAATATACACCCAAATAATAGTAACACATATTGTTACATTCAAGAGCTCCACAGTTTAGTATATTTTCACTATATGATATTTTTGTCATTGTGATAGCCATGATATTATTAGGTGGTGGGTATCTCCTTTTACAATTTGCTGCAAGACATGTTTCAAAAACTTTTACCTCTAATTTACACAAATTGAAAAGGAAGTTTGTCAGGACTTCCCAAAGTCAAGGTCATCTGATCTAAATCTCACTTTACATTAAGTGTTCTTTTTTGATACACTAAAGTTGTATTGAAAACCTCTTTGAAATAAGGAAACATTTTCTTCAAAATAAGCAAAAACTTTTGAATTAACTTTTAGCATTCTAAAGTTCTGTTTACATACTAATTATATAAGTACATCTATTTATATACATATGGGGAAGAGAGAGAGTGTGTGCGTGCATGCGAGCATAAAATAAGAAACTTCAAAGAGAAATAGAAATAAAGGATGTCAATCAAGGAATTGTTTGTCAAAAAGAGAAGATGAGGGCATCTTGTGACAAGGATTGTGACTGATGGCCCAAGTTTCCAATGACACCACCATTGTGTTAAAAGAGGAAGGGTAGCAGGGTTGCATAGACTCCCCTCTAGCAAATATTGGAAAGACAGTGGATAGTAATAATAGTTGCACAGGATGGGAAGGTATCAATAAGTTGAAATCTGCATCAATGGAAGAAACTTCCAGACCAAAGACTCATTTGAATAATGTTTTGTATACATTTGGGCAGATGTTTTAGGTATACATATTATTTTGTTTTGCCAACTACTAAATCACTTTTGATGATAACTGCTTCATAATGTTTTAAGGTTTATGATTACATAATTTGTTCATTTATCTTCCTTTTTTAGTATATTTCTTAATAGTATTACTGATTATATATAGAGTTCATTATGATTTTGTCTACATCTATAAAAAAGCCCCATTACAGTTTGAGTAACATTTCATTCAAGGTATAAATATAAAAATTACAATTTTTACTATAATCTAACCTATTCATGAACACTGAATGTTCCTCCAGTTGCTTACTGTCTCTTTATTTTAGTCATAATTTTTTGTTGTTGTTTTGCTTTGTTTTGGTTTGATTTGGTTTTTGCAAGGCAATGTGTTAAATAACTTACCCAAAGTCACAAGGCTAGGTAATTATTAAATATCTAAATCCGGACTTGAACTCAGGGTCAGTGCTCTATCCACTGTGCCTCTATCCACTCTAGCCACTCTAGCCACTCTGACATTGCTCCCTCATGGTCCTAATTTTTTGACAGGTCCTGTGGGTTCCTGGCTATTGGAGGTAGACCAATACTATATTGAGTTTAGATGTTGAAATGAAATAAGGCACCTGTAAGTCATTGAAAAGTTAACATAAGGTTTCCTAATTAAAAAAATAACAATATCCAAAGACAGATAACTTTGATTAATGCAATGATTAACCATAATTCCAGAGGACTCATGATGAAACATGCTACTGACCTTTTGAAAGAGTAGTCTCAAGAGTACAGATATAGATTTAGGGAGGGGAGGGGCAGTTTGGGGTTGGGTAGAGGGAGAGGACAAAGCCAATGTGGGAATTGTTTTCCTTGACTACACAAGCTTGTTGATTTTTGTCCCCCTTGTCTTCTCAATGAGGAGAAGGGAAAGAAAAAAGTTGGATCTTTATGAAAGTGAAATAAAAGTTTTTAAACATTACTTAGTTATAATATAGAAAAAATATTTAATATGGATACAGTTGCATTTAGCTAGGTAAGAGGAAGTTCTCTTACCATCCTTCTGGGAATAATTCTAGTCAGCAGGGCAGGAATGTGGTAGCCTCAAGACAAAGTCTAAAATGATCCCATCCCACAAAGACAAATCTTAGGAGACTAAGAAGCTTCTTCAACAAGGTTAAATGCTGCCAGAAAGTCTAAGACAATCAAGGAAGATACAATTTGGGTCAATAAATTTACCAAGATAGTTTGGGTATCTTTTAAGGGGGGGAAAAAGTCCAAACACTAGGTAATTTACATCTCAAACAATTTCATAGTTGTTATAATTGAAATGAAGTTCTTAAAAATCTTCTTTAAGAATAGGTGGCACAGGGGCAGCTAGGTGGCACAGTGGATAGAGCACTAGCCTTAGAGTCAGGAGCACCTGGTTTCAGATCCGGCCTCGGATACTTAATAATTACCTAGATGTGTGGCCTTGGGCAAGCCACTTAACCCTATTTGCCTTGCAAAAACCTAAAAATAAAAAAATAAAAAAATAAGAATTCAAATTATATTATGGGTACACATACACATATACTGTAATTTTGTTGAAATCATTTACTGCATGTTGATTTTTTTGGCTGAAATCATTGGATTTCATTTCATCTGCAAATTATATTTTTAGCTTTCATTTCCAATGTTGATCCTTCTAATATATATTTTTCCTTCTATAACTTCAAAGGTTAGAATTTCTAAATACCGTGTCAAAAGTTGTGAGTCATCACCCACCATTATGTTTTTGGAATGCTTTCAATGTATCTCCATGGCATAGTATGTTGGTTCTTGATTTACAGTAAAAATTTTTATAGTTTTAAGGCAAAATTCTTCTACACTTATTTAAGTGGGGTTTTTAAAAATATGAATCAGTGTCAACTTATTAAAATTTTCTTTTCATCTTATATAATAAATTTGTTGAAGGCAGCAGAGTTGGGTTTATGTTGTATTATGTTTATCTTTCTGATGATGAATCAATCATCCTTTGCTCATATAAACTCACTAGTCAAAATGAATAATTTTCTTAATATTATATTTGCTAATTTGGAATTACACCCAAAGGGCAATAAAAATGTGTATACCCTTTGATCCAGCAATACCACTACTGGATCCTTATACTGAAGAGATCAAGAAAAAGGTTAAAAATATCACTTGTACAAAAATATTCATTAACAGCCCTGTTTATGGTGACAAAGAATTGGAAATTGAGTGAATGTCCATCAATTGAGGAATGGCTGAACAAACTGTGATATATGTACATTATAGAACACCATTATTCTATTAGAAACTAGGAAGGATGAGAATTCAGAGAAGCCTGGAAGGATTTGCATGAACTGATGCTGAGTGAGATGAGCAGAGCCAGAAGACTACTGTATACCATAACAGCAACATGGGGTTGAAGATCATTCTTAATGGACTTGCTCATTTTATTGGGTGTAACAATTAGGAACAATTAAAGGTATCTACGATAGAGAATACCATTTGTATCCAAAGAAAGAAATGTGGTGGGGTAGGGGTGGGGGGAGGGAAGCAAGATTGGGGGAAAACTGTAAAACTCAAATAATATCTTTAATAAAAATTACAAAAAAGAAAAAGAAAGAAAAAGAAAGAAATGTGGAGTTTAAACAAAGACCAAAGACTTATTACCTTTAATTTTTTAAAAATCATTATCTTGGGGCAGCTAGGTGGCGAAGTAGATAGAGCGCCAGTCCTGAAGTCAGGAGGACCTGAATTCAAATCCAGCCTCAGACACTTAATAATTAGCTAGCTGTGTGGCCTTGGGCAAGCCACTTAACCCCATAGTCTTGTAAAAAGAAAGAAAGAAGGAAGGAAGGAAGGAAGGAAGGAAGGAAGGAAGGAAGGAAGGAAGGAAGGAAGGAAGGAAGGAAGGAAGGAAGAAAGGGAGGGTATCTTATCATATAATTTTGCTATCTCTTCTTATATTTTATTTTTTCCTTAAGGATATGATTTCTCTCTCAATACATTCAATTTTGATCAATGTCTAGCATGGAAACAGCGTAGACTATCAGACTGCCTTCTGTGGGGGGTAGGGGGAGGGAAGTGAGATTAGGGGAAAAATTGTAAAATTCAAAAAGAAATAAATAAAAATAGATATATTTGCTAATGTTTTACTTAGTATTTCTATGACTTTACTCATTAGGGAAAATAGTTTTTCAAATTTTTTTAGTATAATCTTTTCTTGATTTTAAAATCAACTTCATCCTTGACTTAAAGTATCAGATGATATTCTATTTATGAATAAATACATGATAGTTGAGGGTTATATTTGTATTTCACTAATGTGAATAACTCACAGGTGAGGAAACTCATTCTACCAACTCAAGTAGGCCTAGTCTTTTCACTTTTAGTCTTAAAAAAACTACCTGGTAGCAACAATGTCAAATTTATGGGGGCAGGTAGGTGGTACAGTGGATAGAGCACTGACTCTGGAGTCAGAAGGAACTGGTTCAAATCTGACACCAGACCACTTAATACTTGGCTGTGCGACCTTGAGCAAGTCACTTAGACCCAATGCCTTACAAAAAAAAAAAATTAGGATCAATTTAAATAGAAGCAGAGGCCAAAAAAATCATACGTAAGATTTTTTCTCAATCTTACTCAATCTCACCATCTACAAATAAAGTCTTTCTTTTAGCCTCATTCATTGGCATAGTGAACTCTCTAATCAGAAGTTCCTTTACTAACAGGTAGTATTAGATACTGGTTTCCCATAATTTTTCCTAATAACCCTTCTGATATTCACTGCATGGGTTACCAGAATGTTAAATGATTCACCAAGGGACACATAGTTTGTCTCAGAGGTAAAACTTAAAAACAAGCCTTCCTGAGGCCAACTGCTTTCTATCCAATATATTGAACAACTTTTGCAGGCAGAGATTCAGCACTATTCAAAAAAAAGTACTAAAATCCTGCATCTATAAGGTACAATACTAAGTAGTAAAGAATTAACAGATAATAGTCCCTACCCTCTGGGAAGAACTAACAACATGAACAAGAATACCAGCAGTTATAAAAGGAAGATAGCCAGTTAAACCATGTAAGGGAAATAAACATAAATTTTATAAGTGTGTAAAGCAAAAAGCAAAGGAAATTCTTTACCATACTTCCAATAAAGGAAACTTCAGTTATCTCTTCCACATCAAAACTTTCTCCATCACAGTTTCTATGCATCACCAATTGGCATACGAAACTAAATAAGAATTTTCTGAGAGTTTTGCAGAAACCACAGACAACCCAATGTTCAACATGTCACAGGAAAAAGTTTAGAATCCCAGAATTGCATAAAATATGTATATAGTATAATAGCACCATATTTTATCTTTTAATGCCAAAATAATTCAGACTTCTTTTCAGGTACAAGAGAGGACCAAAAATTTTATAGGGATTTTCCAGATTGTGGAGGTGTCAAGCCCCTAACTGCCCATGTTGTTGTGCAAGGGATAATACTACTTCAATCAAAAGGCACAAACAGGGTTGCTATTCTTAAGGAATTCAGATTCTAATGGGAGATTGGGGTGGAGATAAACAAATAAATCACAATGTATATACATGATACAGAGGGTATAAATGAAAGTTAACCTCAGAATATATTAGTAGTGGGGAAGACCAGAAAAGACTTTCTTACGGAAAGTGGAATTTGAATTGAATTCTGATGTCCATAAAACTAGGAGCCAGAGATGAAGAGAGAGAGAGAGAGAGAGTATTCATGTGTGGAAGTCAGCCAGTACAACTGCAGAGTTAGGATCTGTGTGAGAAACAGAAGTGGGCAAATGTAGCTGGATAGTAGAGTGAAATGGAAAAGAATAAATGTCAGATTAGAAAATAGGAAGAGATCAGGTTATGACAGGTGACACAACAAATAGAATGTTTTCTATCTGATCATTATAAGTGACTGAGCACTTCTCAGTCTTCTTTGCAGGATCTTTCTCCAAGTCATCCCCCTGAATATGAGTATCCTCCAGGTTTTTATCCTGAGCACTTTTCTCATTTCAATAAATTACTGCTTGGTTATCTCATGAGTGCTCATGGTTTCAATTTGTCACCTCTATGTAGATGATTTCTGGATCTTTTGGACTGAACCTCTTCTGAACTCCACTCTCTCATCACTAACTGCCTCCTAGACATCTTGAAATGGATGGCCTTGTAGACGTCTCAAATTCAATATGTTCAAAATAGAGCTCATTATCTGTTCCCCTCAAATTTTCCCTTTTCCCAAATTTTCCTAAACATATTAGGAAGGCACAGCTATCATTTCATTCTTTCAAGCTCAGAAATTCAATGTTCTCCCCAACCCATCACTCACTGAATATTCAACTCTATTGCCAAATCTTGTCATTTCTACTTTCACTGATATCTCTCATGTCCCTTCTCACCACTTTTACAGCTGTCATCCTGGTATAGATCATTGCCTCATTACTGTACTACTGTTGGTTGATCTCCTTATCTCAGTTGATTCCCATACCAAACCACTCTCTAAGGAACCAAAAGTGCTCTACCTAAAGCTCAGAACTAATCATGTCCCACATCTCCCTCTCCTTATTTCAATGCAGTCAAAAGGTTCTATATTACTTCCAGATTCCAGGTGTTTTCTTTGAATTTCTTTCCAGAGATTCTAGAGATTGCTAAACTGACTCAAAATAAGACTATATTTATAAAATGGACAGATATGATTCAGGTAGTATCAAGGAAAAACAATTAAAATTGTCAACAAATGAGTGACATTAATTCAGAAATTACTATAAATTTCATTGCCTAAAAAAGATCGGAATCCTTGTGTGGAAATATAGGTGGACAAATCTCATTTTTAAAATGAAGTTAAGGGGCAGCTAGGTGGAATAATGGATAGAGTACTAGCCATGGAGTCAGGAGGACCTGAGTTCAAATCTATTCTCAAACACAAAATAATTACCTAGTTGTGTGACCCTGGGCAAGACCCAATGCCTTGCAAAAAGACCTAAAAAAAATAAAAAGGCGGGGGCGGCTAGGTGGTGTAGTGGATAAAGCAAGTCTTGCCTTGGAGTCAGGAGTACCTGGGTTCAAATCCAGTCTCAGACACTAAATAATTACCTAGCTGTGTGGCCTTAGGCAAGCCACTTAACCCCATTGCCTTGCAAAAACCTTAAAAAAAAGTGATATGAAGAGCCGGTCAATTAACCTAGTACTGTCATGTCCCTTCTGCTCCATCTCATTGCTTAGCTCTATCCATGTTTCTATGACCTCATTAACAAGTTTGTCATGAGATATAAATTAAAAGACATATATAAAGCAGAGGGAATTGTCAATTACAAAGAATACAAATGTGCCTTCCTGAAATATTAATGTCATAATATGAAATGACAAAGGTAAATCACTGAAAATATAATACCATTCTGCTGAATGTGATGCATAAAGCATATCTAGATAACTACCAAGTGGTGGGTCATCCAAGACCATAATTGGTTTTATAAAATAATAATAATGAAGATCAAGCTTGGCATCACACAACTTGGAAAGTGGAAAACTAGTCACACTTTTCTGGGCCTCAATTTCCCAATTTCTAAAAGGAAGGTATTATCTGTATGATTCCATTAGCTCTGTACTCTATAACCAATTTCAAGACCACTCATCCTCTGCCACCATACCAACTCCAATGTGGATTTGCACTGATCTAAAGCAAATAGATTAGAAAATTATAAACCTATTATCATCATTCACATCAAGGAAAAAACCTTTTCATTTCAAATCTCCATCAAACTTCCTGCCACATAAATTGCCCCTAAATGTCTGCTAACCTAAAGGGCAGACCTAAAAGAATTCTCAATTTTAACTGGAACCATCTGTATCCAGATAAAGAACTGTGGAGTTTGAACAAAGTTCAAGGACTATTTCCTTTAATTTAGAAAAAAACTGATATCTTATTGTCTGATCTTGTTATCTCTTATACTTTATGTTTCTTCCTTAAAGATATGATTTCTCTCTCATCACACTCAATTTGGATCAATGCACAACATGGAAACAATGTAAAGACTGACAAATTGCTTTCTGTGGGGGGGAGGGAAATAAGATTGGGAGAAAAATTGTAAAACTCAAAATAAATAAAATCTTTAATCAGTTTTAACTGGGAAAAAATCCTGTAATCTATGCTTGTGGTTTTCAGATATTTTTCCCACAAAGAACACAAATGGCAGCAATATCTTTTATATAATACTCTGCGTGTGTGCGTGTGTGTGTGTGTGTGTGTGTGTGTGTGTGTGTGTGTACTTGTGAATATATTTTCTAGTGACTTGCAAAGAGATTAGTTTACATCAGTTAAAATATTCCCACTTTAGCCTAGAGGTTAAAAATGACCTAAAAGACCAATCCTGGACATTTGTGGAAGTGAAAAAAACAGCATATATTTTTGGAAGGACTTCAACCAAGTTAAGTCAATTACAACCCTACCTAATTCCCAAGTTTCTTTGAACATGTATGCACACATACAGGTTGATAAGATTGCTTTTATATAACTTTAAACTGAAGAGAGTAAGGAAAAGGTTCCTCAAGATTCTGTTCCTCCTCAGATCATTTCCCTGTTTAACGGGGCAGATAAAGACTTTGAGCTATATAATTTTCTTTCAGCATTTCCCTTCTGATATGTAAATGGATAATAGAAAGACATACCGGGTCTATCCTAAACTTTGATTCAGTCCCATCTACCAAATATCTCCAAATATATATCCAAAAATATATCCTAGACCACAACGGTTCTATACTAATTTTTAAATCTGTACAAAAAACAGTTGCATCAGTCTTGAAATCAGTCTTCTGCAATGAATTGGAATTGGAACTTCCGTTTATTTTTATCCAGCAGCGGGTCTGTAATTATCTTTTTACTAAACATTTTATTTGAGTTTTACAATTTCCCCCCATCTTACTTCCCTCCTCCCACCCCCCACCCCCCACGGAAAGCAATCTGTCGGTCTTTACTTTGTTTCCATGTTGTGCATTGATCCAAATTGAGAGTGATGAGAAATCAGATCGTGTAATTATCTTTAAATCAACTTAGAGGAGGAAGGGGAAGAGAGCGGATTTGGACCAGGATGCTAACTACAAGATAAATTCCAGAGCTGCCAGCTGCCTATCTCTACCCATACCCATGCCCATGCTCATGCCCATCTAGACGCACACACTCGACCACAGCTCCAACTACGAGGGCCGACTACAAACACACGTTTGGCACACACAGACACACGGGCTCCGGCGAGGGAAGGGGGTGCTGACAAGCCCTCAAGCGCCCTCCCCAAAGCTCTCGTGGGAACCGGGCAAGGCTGCACACGCGATTCAAACCCGGCCCCAGTGTTTAGGCGGCTCCTGGCCGGCTCGCGCCCAACGCCGGGGGGGGAGGTCGCGGTCGCGCGGGGCGGGGGTCCTGTGGACTCACCTCACAGCTCAGAGGCATAGCAAAGCGCGTGGATGCAACTGGCGCGGCCGCGGCCTCCCGCATCTGCCTCGGCCGGGGCGCCCGGCTGCGCGGGGGGCTTCTCCCGAGGCCCGGGGCCCGGGGGATCGCGGGGGGAGGGGACTTGGTTCTTTGTGGCCCCCCTCCCGGGGCGGGAGCCGCATGAAGCCCCTCGAGTCCGGGCCGACCCGCCGCCCTCACCGGAACACGAGCCCCCCGCGAGGGCCGTCAGCGGGCGCCGGCGGAGCCCATGCTGGAGCTCCGGCCCGGCCCGGCCCGGCGCCGCGCTCTCCGGCCCCGACTCGCCGCCCCGGCCCCCGGGACCAGGCCGCGGACCAGACAACGCCCGCAGGACCCTGCCCCCCGGCTCGCGCCAGCCCCGACTGACCCGGAGAGGAGAAGGAGCCGGAAAGGGCCGGGCGGGGCGGCGGCGCGGTGACGTCACGCGCAGGACGCGGCCGTGACCGTGACCGTGAACGTGAAAGGAAGGTGTGCCGCGCCTCGGGCCTGCTGGGCTCGTGCCCGCACCGGCGGACCGGACGGAGCGCCGGCCCCGGAGGCAGGAGGACCCAAGTTCAAGTCCGGCCTCGGACACTTAACAGTGACCTAGCTGTGTGGCCATTGTCACCTTAGAGAAAGCCCGGAGCCGGGCCTGGGAGGGCGGCGAGCAGAGGGCGGGCCCCTCCACCCCGGGCCGTGCTCTGTGCTCTTAGGTCAGTCGTCTTCCGCCGCAGACCCCCACCCGGGGCTCCCTTGTAATAAAGGAAAGGAGTTAAGCCAAGAGCACCGGGCCACCCCTTCCGATCCGCATGCTGCATTGCGCCTCCTCTAGCCAAGACTGACCTCATATTTCACTTCACAGCCAGACTTCTTTTCTTTCTTATTGTGAAGCAGTGAGGTCAAGTGGCCTGCCCAAGGCCACACAAGCTAGGTCATTATTAAGTGTCCGAGGTTGGATTTGAACTCAGGTGGTCCTGACTCCAGGCCTAGCTGCACCTCACATCAGGTCATTTTTAAAAAAAACTCACATTTGTCATTTTCTGCTCTACAGCAGAATTTTTATCTATTTTATATATTTCTCATTCAATCATTTCTTGAACAGAAGTTCATAGATTCCATGCTAATACGATGCTTTGGTTCCACCAAAGTGCTACTATAGATAGCATATATAAATATATCACATACACATGACTACACATACCTCTTATACACATATACATTTACACACATGCATAAAAATATGCTAGATGATGCTGGACCTATGTTCAAATCCAGCCTCAGACACTTAGCTGAGTGACCTGGGGCTGTTTACCTCACTTTACTGTAAAAAGACCTGGAGAAGGGCATGGCAAACCACTCTGGTATCTTTGGCAAAAAAAAAACCCAAATGCATGCACTAAGAGTTTGACATATAAGTATATATTCTATTCGCTAAATATACTATATATATACAGAAATAAAAAAGATTCCATATTACAACAAACTTCTTAGCACTACTATGTGAATAATATAAAATTGTGTATATATAAAATAACATTTACACTGAAAGAAAAACAGTATATATGTGTCATATGTATGTGTTTATGTTGTGCATATCTCTGTGTGTTGCAATGAGATAGTTTTTTGTTGTTTGTCTTTCCTTCTTGAACAGCACCATGACATCAGGAAAATGATGCCCAGACATGCGAGTGAATTGGATTTACCTGAGGGAGGGCTTTGCAAAGTCCCTAGTTTCACTTTCTCTTTGAAGCTATCTGGGACCAGTGGCAAGATTTAGATCCTGAAAACTGGAGATATCTAGGTAAAAGGATATGGATATGTAATCCCTTTTTTTTTAGCATAGTTACAAATTGCTTTCTAAAAATATCTTACATAGGATTATTGCCCTCAATAATCTGCATTATAGTTATCTCTTTGCTTCTTATCTTCACTTAAATAACTCTTATCCTGTCAAGCATCCTAGCTTATCTATACTTTCTAAGACCTCCAGTGATTTAACCTTGTGTTCACTTTACAGAAGTGTCATAGAAATTGGAGTTGTAATGGACCTTAAGTCCCAAAAGAGTTGGAATGTTTGGAATCCTGGCCCTCTCATTCCAATTCAATGCACCTTTCCACCATACCAGCTACCACTTTCAACTAGCATTTATGTAATTGGTTGGCATGATAGTTTGCTTCAAAAAAACAGTGAAATGTACTTTCTTCTACTCAGTAAAGGAATAATGGACTACAGAGGTGGAATGAGATGCATTGATCTTCCTAAAGCACAGGTCACCCCTTATTCAATAAAATCCAATGACTCCCTAACACTTCCAGAATCAAATATAAAATCATCTGTTTGGTATTCAAAGCCCTTCATACTTTGGGTTTCCAGTTCCTATCTTTAAAGTCTTCTTATAATTGACTCCCCTCTAAATACTCAGATCTACTCACAAAAGACATTCCATCTCCAATCCCTATATTTTTACTGACTGTCACCCATGATTAGAATTCTCTTACTCTTTATCTTGGCCTCTGCCTTCCCTGGCTTCCTTCAAGTCCTAGGTAAAATGCCATCTGCTGCAAGAAGCCATTTGTCTTGCCCAAAATCCTCCTCACAGTGGGTTATTCAAGACTTCCCACTCCAAACAAGGGATCTGGTCCAATTCTAAAAAAAATCCAGGGAGCTCCAGATTGATCATATAAGAAGTTTAATAAATGGAAGTTAGTATGGAAGAAACTTAGATTAGACCAACACTTCACACCCTTTACCAAGATAAGATCCAAATGGTTACAGGACTTAGACATAAAAAACAATACTATAAGCAAATTAGAAGATCAAGGACTAGTTTACCTGCCAGATCTATGGAAAAGGGAGCAGTTTATGACTAAGGAAGAGTTGGAGAACATCACCAAAAACCAATTAGATGATTTCAATTACATTAAATTAAAAAACTTTTGCACAGATAAAACCAATGTGACCAAGATCAAAAGAAATGTAGTGAATTGGGAAACAATCTTTACAACTAATGATTCTGACAAAGGACTCATTTCTAAAATATATAGAAAACTGAGTCATATTTTTTAAAACAAAAAGCCATTCCCTAATTGACAAATGATCAAAGGATATGCAAAGGCAATTTACAGATGAGGAGATCAAAGCAATCCATAGCCATATGAAAAAATGTTCTAAATCATTAATTATTAGAGAAATGCAAATTAAAGCTTCTCTTAGGTACCACCTCACACCTCTCAGATTCACCAATATGACCAGGAAGGATAATGATCATTGTTGGAAGGGTTGTGGGAAATCTGGGACACTATTACACTATTGGTGGATCTGTGAATTCATCCAACCCTTCTGGAGAGCTATTTGGAACTATGCCCAAAGGGCAACAAAAATGTGCATACCCTTTGACCCAGCAATACCACTACTGGGTCTATATCCTGAAGAGATGATGAAAAAGGGTAAAAGCATTACTTGTACAAAAATATTTATAGTAGCCCTGTTTGTGGTGGCAAAGAATTGGAAATCAAGTAAATGTCCTTCAATTGGGGAATAGTTTAGCAAACTGTGGTATATGTATGTCATGGAACACTATTGTTCTATTAGAAACCAGGAGGGACAGGATTTCAGGGAAGCCTGGAGGGATTTGCAGGAACGGATGCTGAGGGAGATGAGGAGAACCAGAAAAACACCTTATACCCTAACAGCAACATGGGAGTGATGATCAACCTTGAAGGACTTGCTCATTCCATTAGTGCAACAATCGGGAGCAATTTGGGGCTGTCTGCAAAGGAGAGTGCCATCTGTATCCAGATAAGGAGCTGTGGAGTTTGAACAAAGTTCAAGGACTATTCCCTTTAATTTAGAAAAAAACAGACATCCTATTTTCTGATCTTGTTACCTCTTAGACTTCTTGTCTCTTCTTTAAGGATATGATTTCTCTCTCATCACACCCAATTTGGATCAAGGTACAACATGGAAACAAAGTAAAGACTGACAGATTGCTTTCCATGGCGGGGTGGGGGGGAGAGAAGTAAGATTGAAGGAAAAATTGTAAAATTCAAATAATATCCTTAATAAAAATAAATTTAAAAAAGAGAAGTTTAATAAAGTGGAATTCTCACATCAGGACAGTCTACAATGGTGGCTAGACACATATTGGAACTCCTTCAAAGGCCCTCCAAAAGCCCTGTGGTAATTATAGAAATGAGACAAAAGGAGAAGGAGTTGCAGAGTTTGTTAGTGTGGATTGGCTTGTATTTTGAGGTTTCCTCGATTCAACACTGGCCTTGGATCCCATACACCGAGGTGCAATCCCAGATTTGCAAGATTATAGACGGAACATATCCAGTCATGCCCTGATCATACTCTGATCAGAATGCTTTCTTTTGGCTTACATTAATCTTGGTTTATGTTATTCATAGTTTTCATTGTTGGGGACTCCATGTTATTTTGGCTTACACTGCTAGAAACTTTTGCTAGGAAATTCACATGATTTTCTATTGGAGACTTGCTAGGAAACCCACACCATGGTTTTCACTACTTAAGGGATCTACATTATTATGGTTTTCACTAACAGGGATGCCACATCTTTCTCAGTCCTTAATGTTAGTACCTACCCTTAAATTGATATCAAATTTATTCTGGGAATAACTTGTTTATATATAATGTATATGTATATATATATATTATATATATAGTTATTTTTATGTTGTCTCCCCCATTATACTGTGAGTTTCTAGAGAACAGGAACTGTCTTTTGCCTTTCTTTGAATGTGCAGGGATCAGCACAGTTCCCCTGTAAGTATTTAATAAAACTTACTAATTAATTAATTATATTGTCTGACATTGGCAATGTATTATCTTGCTTTGTTTAAGTTACTTGACTATACAAATTAAGGAAAGAACTATAGAAAAAAGGGATTATTGAAAATAATATTTAAAGCATCAATAAACAATCAAAATAATAGTTGAACTTCAAAAATGTTATTACTTTTTTAAGTAAAGCATACAAAGACACAAATAGCTGAAATCCTGAACAAAGATAACAATTTAGCTAACAATGGTCACTGTGCACTATAGACAAGCATTTAGTATATTTTTTCTTTGATTTTGATTCACTTATAATTTCTTAAACCTTTAACCCAGAGAGATATGGAATTTTCTTGGTTTGTTTTTATCTAGATTTAAATTGAAAACATGAAAGTATACGTATGGCATGCAGGAAGTACTTTCATGTACTTACAAAGAAAGTATGACTTGTTGAATTTAATTGAAGACTGTTTCTAAGATTTAGAGAAAAGAGACTATACCATTTCAGAAATAATTTAGCAAGGTTAAACAATTAGTCTCTGAGCCATGAATAACAGCTTGATAGAATCAGGATAATGAGCATGTCACCATGCCAACACAGTATGGAGAGAGAGTGGGGAAATAAAACTATAATAAGCAGTTCTAGAGAAGCAGATTGAATCAGTCAGCTCTCTGTATGTTGCCTCCTCATTCAATACTGACCCACCAGGCTGAATCTTAGTGGTCAATCTGAGGCTTTGAAACCCGGATGCCAGTCTGACCTGAACTCTTATTTTACATATAAATGAATCTCAGTTCATGCTCTTTCTTTTTACCCAACATATCCAGTGCTTTCAATAGCACTTGTGCTTGGCTTAACCACCTCAATCAGGATATGAGAGAAGTGTGTACATATGAAAATTACCAATCAGACTGAATGGTACTTCATTTATAAAGTCATCTCTCTGGTTCCAATCTTACTGGCCTACTCTCAATCATCCTGTCTTATGGATTACTAAGGGAATAGTTTCTTTCATAACCAAACATTTCTTTCAAGTCAAATATAATAATATTTGTAAATTTAGCACAGGGCTAGATGCTTGAAATTATTTATTCCCTTCCTCTTCCTTTCCATTTTGGGAAATATCCACAAAGTCCCCTTGCACTGAACTCATTGGTCTGTTATACAATTTTAACTGCACTTTGTCAATTTGAAAGCCCCCTAAGATCAGCCAGCCAACAGATATTTATTAATCACCTATTATATGTGCTAGACACTGTGCTAAGCACTGTGGGATGGGTTTTCAAAAATTCTTTCCATACTCCTACCTAGTCACTCATTACTCATCCACATACCTCAAAGAAAGAATAAAATGAAAAGCAGGGGCTCCCAATCACTACAACAGACGTCAGTCAGTCAACTAGCATTTGATTACTGTATCATAGAAACTAGGCTAAATCTAGGGATACAAAGGTAAAAATAGTCCTTGCCTTTGAAGTATTTATGACTAGATATATACAAAATACAGACATAGAAAAAATGGAAAGTAATCTGAGAAAGAAAGTATCTGGTAGAAAACATGGAGCTAGAGGAGCTTATTCAGTGACAGGGGATGAATGGTTGGCATGTTCACTTAATGGAAAAAGATTAGAAGCAGGTAGAACAGTTAGAATGCTATTGCAATTGCTCAGGCATGAGGTGATTCGGCCTGACCTAACATTGTGACTGTATTAGTGGAAAACTGGGGAAATATGTTTATAGTTAGAAAAGTTAGACCCAATACATTGTCTTTGTGAAGTTAATCTGAATGAGTTAAGGATAACACCTAAACTTTCAACCCTCGGTGACTGGTGCCCTTGACCATAAAAGGGAGTCTGGATGGAAAAAGGATATGAAGAGAAAGATAACAAATTCAGTATTGGACATTTATTGACAATGAAATTACAACAATAAATAAAATATAAGTTATGGTTTATAATTTATATGCTGTCAACTGGATCAAACCAGCTTCTAATCTGTGGATGGTAGGAACTGAACAGAGCAAGCTAGAAACAGAAGAGTCAGAAATCGGACAGAAGTTTAATTTCAAAGTGAAGGAAATGGCTTGCAAGCAAGGAGGGGAATTAGACACACATGCCAGGACTCCACCCCTAGTAGAGATACCTGAGACAGTGTGGGGAGATCTCTATACTTCTATCAATGATTACACAGTGGCATGTAGCCTTGTCAAGGAGAGGCAAAAGCAATAATTTAACATAGAAGGGCTCCATGGTCAAATGGTTCATAGAAGAGCTCCAAGATCAAAACTTGTCCAAGTTTGTCCAAGACTTGTCAGAGTATAGAGAACCTGGTGCTGGTCAAAGCAATACAATAATTATGTGATTTTGCCAGAGAGTATGCACAAAGGATTGTTGTTATGCCAAGTTCAGGGCACAGCCTGCTTTCTGGGTATTAGTTCTAGAAAACAGGATGTTTCCTATTATCTACATAGTTCCCCCTTTTGGTCAAAGGGAGGCAGTCTGAAAGAAATTGGCCCTTCTGGCCAATAAAGGAGAGGTAGGTATCAGCTAAGATGCCACAAGAGGACAGTTGGGCCAGGACAAGATATTGCCCAAAGGATTAGTTCCTTGAGGGGACTTATGGGGGAGTATATCCCAGGTTTTGTTGTTAGCCATAGTTTGCTTGCCAGTAGAAAAAGGGGTGGGGAGAGAGTCAAGAAGGTAGAGGGATAAAATGCCAACATATGCTTGAATCAAGGCCTTGGTGGTTGGGCACAAGACAAAAGGGAAGAGAAGAAAAGACTAGGCCAGTGTACTCTCTACAAGAATCTTATCTAGACATCAGCTGCTTCTGGGTCCTTACTAGATGAACTTTGGGATCTCTAGAGGGCTCTACTGTCCACTCAGAAGCAGAGGCTTTCTTCAGATTATCTAAGAATTTACAAGTTTGACAACTGTAGGAGTAGTCAGGAGGACCTGGTAGGGGTCTTTGTATCAGTCTTTGGATCTGAGTTTCTGGTCAACATAACATAGGTCCTTGGTTGAAGATCTCTAACCAGCACACAGAAATGGTTCACTTTCCCAGTCATGCAGGGCTAGGCTCAAACAAAGCAATAAAGTTTTTTCACAATTCCCATAATTGCATAATTATCTTGTCAGGTACAGATCAAACTACTTAGAGAGCTCATAATGAACTAGTTTTGAGAAAGGAGATTTACATATCACCAAAGTAACCAAGAAAACTTAAATATAAACCATGCAAAGCAATACAATAATTATCACCATTGTTAACTAAAATCATAGCTGCTTGTGTCCTGGTAACCCATTTTCAATATCCACTTAATCAGCACACATTTTGAGTTCCAGATGTCTCATGTAGTCCTCTGGTCCCTAGACATCGTTTTTTTGGACCATAAATTTTATTCTCAGGACAACTCTAAAGAGGGATCTATTTCTCTAGTTTTAAAACTAAAGGTTCCTAATAATTCTGACTTAATATAATTTAATATAATCACTTAAATTCGGCTCTTCAATCTTGAAACTTCAGAGAATTTTAGTTTATATACCATTTGCTGCTTCTATCTACCTAAATCTTGCATTTAATTTATGAATCTTTTAAAAATTTATGAGGATTCAACCATAAAAGATCTCTTTTGCCTTTTTTAAAATTATCAGACACTTTAAAATAATTTCACTTTCTTTGCTAATATCAATACAATTTATATGCAAAAATCTTAATCCAATTTTGAAAACCTATCACTAAAGCACACTCAAAACTGGAATTTCCAAGACAGATAAATTTGGAAGCAATCATATCATTCTGTTGCTTTCACAAAACTCATTATTCCATTTATTTATTTATTCATTCATTTATTCATTTATTAGGTTTTTGCAAGGCAATGGGGTTAAGTGGCTTGCCCAAGGCCACACGGCTAGGTAAGTGTTCCAGGGCTGGTGCTCTATCCACTGCAACACCTAGCCGCCCAGTCTAAGGTGACTCCTATTCCATTTATTCAGAAAACTTCTTTTATATTACATCTTTGTCTTATTGCTCTGTCTAATCATTTCTCCCTTAGGAAGATGTCATCTCTATATTATAAGTTGACCACAAATATAGGTTCAATTATAAGATGCTAAGCACTTTACAATTGATCTTTACACTTTACATTTTGATCTCATAATAGCTCTGGGAGGTGGGTACCATTATTATTTTTCTCTTTGAAAACCAAGAAACTGGAGCAAACAGAGATGATTTGCCTAAGATCACACAGCTAATAAACTTTTGCAATGGGACTATACCTCTTTTCCCTGCATTTTTACAGAATGTTTTTCAGCATATGTAATTGGGAATCTTGATAGGAGATGAGAGGAGTTAAAAGAAGGAGAGGGTCTCTGAACTGGAGTGGTCAAACAATCATTTCTCTTTTCATAGTCAAAGAAAGGTTAGCAGGAGCTGGCTATGAGGGACAAACTATTTATCTGGGTTTTTTTTCCTTTCTTCATTTTGGGATTACCACCAGACTTCCTTTCATAGCCCTAGAACACTGATGTTATTAATATTTTCATTTACTTTTTAAACATTTATAAAATTTAAAGTTCTCCCATGCTATCTAAAAATTAAACCCCAAACTCCAAAATCTACCAAGATGTTTTTAGTAGTTCTACAGTTTATCTGACTTTATTTCTGTAATTCCAACTTGGCCAATGCTGAAATAAGAGAAAAAAAGCTTTATGCAGGGTTTTTTTTTTCTCTTTTGTTAAAACCTAATCTTCCTTGGAAGATTGGATTAGGAATAGGAGTTAGTCTTGCATACTGAAAGAAATGCTTCAAATATGAAAATTCCTTCATCTTTCCCAGTATCCAAACTCTGGCTATAGCCATTAGAAGGTTTTCTCTGCTGGCTACATTTTCAAGGTAACAGAATCAACAAACAGCAGTCACAACACAGACATTTTTCAAAGCCATACAGACAAAATGACAAGACTAAATCCACAATGACAAGACAGATAAAAACAGACACAAATAGTTTTAACAAAAAACACAATTATAGGCCATAAAAGGAACCCTCTTATAGAGATATCCAATTTAAGGAACCCCAGTTATAATTTTTGGAGGCATGCAATTTAAAAATAGAGGCACCGTAAAGGGACCAATTAACAGAGATATGCTGTTTAAGAAAGGAAATCTTTACCAGAGTGATCCAAGACAAATTAGGTCCTTCAAGGGCCCAGGAGCTTTCCTTACAAAGAATGGCAAACAATCAAGACAGGGGCTCCGAGATTAGAATAGGAACAAGGGTAGTGAACTCACCAGATTGAATGGGGTGGGAAGGAGGGGAGACAGAGAGAGATTGGACTCAAGAAAGGTGGTGCCTAGATTGTTTCCATTTGGTATAGTGTTCAATGACCTATTTCCACTGCTAATCCAACTTCTGACACAAATTAATGTAAACCAGACCAAATTGGCCTCTAACTTGTGAACAGTGGGAGCTGAACATAGAAGACTAGAAGAGTCAGGAATCAAACAGAAATTTAAATTCAAAGTAAGGGAAATGGCTTGCAAACAAGGATGGGATGGGGAGTGGGAGAGGGAGGGAGGCAGCAAAGAACCTAGCTCAGGGACCTGAGACAAAGTGAGATTTATACCAATGGTTGTGTGGTGAGCTGTACCTCTGACAAAGAGGGGAAAGTTTGGTTTTGTAGAAGATACATCATGACCAGAACATCTCCAAGTTTTTCCAATGCTTATCTGAATTCAGAGAACACCTGGTGCAAGTCAAAGTAATATAATAATTATGTGATTTTTGGCAGAGGTGAGTGCATCCAGAGGGTGAGCACAAAGAAATGCTGTTAAGCTAAGCTCAAGGAACAGTTTGCTTGCTGGGTCTTAGTTCTGAAAAACAAGGTGTCTCCTAACCTCTTAACAATACTTAAAGAAAATCTAGTTTGAGGGGGCGGCTAGGTGGCACAGTGGATAAAGCACCAGCCTTGGAGTCAGGAGTACCTGGGTTCAAATCCGATCTCAGACACTTAATAATAATTACCTAGCTGTATGGCCTCAGGCAAGCCACTTAACCCTATTTGCCTTGCAAAAAAAAAAACCCCTAAAAAAAAATCTAGTTTGAGAAGTATAAAAGGTGGTTGTCTGACTATAGCCCAGGAGAGTAGAGGTGGCTGTATAGAACTGGGAATCACCAAAACAGAGATAATAATTGAGCCCATGGGAGCTAATGAAACCATTAAATGAGATAATAAAGAACTAAAGAAGGAGAAGGCCTAGGACACACAGACAAGCCTTCACAACTTCCTGCACAGACTTATTTATATAAGAGGTCAACCACTCCTGCATCTTTGCTAAGAAAACCTACAAAAGGAGTCATGAAGTATTGGACTTCTGAAAGCAACTTTAGCCACAACAATAAATGTCTAGGAGCAGGTGTGAGAAATGTAGGGTGTTGGTCTTCACAGGGTGTGGAGGGGAGGCCTTAGTGAATCCATTACCAAGGAGGAATGGCCCAGCCAATCACAAGGCTGGAAGAGTTTTCCTAATCCCATTCCAAAGATACCAAACCCCAAACCGGTTCTCAACCTGTCAAGAGTGACCTAGAGATCTTGACCTAATGCAACTGAGTTTTCGAAATTAGGTAATTGAATATTAACCCACACACCCCCTGTAACCATTGGGGTTCATTAGCATATCATATGTGATATGATGTGGGGGGATAAAATTAGGGGCATGTCATGGAATGGGTGGACCTCTTAGATTGTAACTCAAACTCTGAGAGCCTATGAACATCCAAAAGGGAGGGGAAAGAGTTTCTGAAGACCATAAATTACTGAGGTACCAGAACTAATTCGTGCTTCATGCCTAGGTGTGAGGTACCCATACCTTGTAAGGTGTATCTTACAAGGTTCATGAATAAAATGTACAATTTTCTCTCGTTCTAGCAGGTTTTCCTTTTCATTCTTTTGTAACACCAGTGCACCTAGGTGGTGCAGTTGTAGTACTGGAGCCATAATCAAATGCTTACTGTGTGACTCTTGGCAAGTCATTTAACCCTGTTTGCCTCAGTTTCCTCATCTGTAAAATGAGATGAAGAAGAAAATTATACACACTTCTGTATCTTTTCCAAGAAAACCCCAAATGGGGTCACAGTCTATGAAGCAATGTGATTAAGAGATTGGAGAAATAAGTAACTACATTTGAGTAAGAAGTTTAAAAGATGCTTTGCAAGTCTTAAATATAAGTAATTCCCAGATTTAACTCAAATTTTATGTTTGGTTACAAGTCAGGTAAGAACTCACATTTTTTTCCAGAGATACAAGGTGATACATGATGACTATGTTCCCAACCCAAACTAAATTTTGATTAAAACTTTATTTTGGTTTTTAACTCAGAATTTACCTGAATTGGACTTTAAAACCTAACCAGGTGTAGCATTGTTTCTATAAGGAAAAAAATGTGTTCAGGGATATTTCCAAAAACACAAGAGATTTCACCTTTTATTTTCCTTTACTTCTGTAACTTCCTACTGGCAGACCCCATAGTCTAGTCAGTGGTAGAAGTTCAAGCAAAAGGTTGGATGGAAGAATGATAGGAAGACTAGTAAAGGCCTGAAGGGCAGGGACTATTACCCAAAGAGTCAGAAGCTGAGGGAGTCAAGGGCTTAAGCAGGGTCAGCCTTTCCCACATTCCCCCAATACCCAAGTCAATTTTCTTTTCTTTCTTTTCTTTCTCAGACTTCAGGGATTGGCCTATGTGATTCTACCAACATGGCCACTTACTGCTTTTTGACCACATTTTCTCTCCTTCCCCAGCCCAGGATGCAGAGAGCTATGCCAAGGAGTATACTACTTCTCAAATTCATTCTTTCCTTTCCATGACCCATCCCAACCCCTTTTTCCCCTCACCCCCCCCCCCAAACATCAAAAAGCAAAGTCACATATGGATGTCTAAGGTATTTTTCTAGTCAAAGAACTAAAGACTGATTTATAACGTTATTGAAAAAACAGGTTAGGTCTTTTATCACCAGAATAATGGCTCTTGGATAAAGAGTAAACAGAACAGAGAGAGGACTTAGAATGGGGTGTGAACAGATTTGGAATAGGCTTAGGCTGGGATAACTAGGCAGTGACATAGATTAAGTACAGGATCAGGAGTCAGGAACACATGCTTTCAAATACAGCCTTAGACATTTGCAAATTGGATGACCTCAAGCAAAATACTTAACCCTGTTTGCCTCAGTTTCCTCATCTGTAAATTGAGCTGGAGAAAGAAATGGCAAATCACTCCAGAATCTTTGCCAAGAAAACCCCAGATGGGGTTACCAAAAATTGGGCAAGACTGAATAACAACAAATCTTAGGCTACTGGAAGAGTCAGCAATATTTGAGAAAAGAAAAAAGAAAAGCTATTTACTTTCTAAAGTTTTGATTGTTTACACACTGATGTCATGTTTACTCCTAAACAAAAAGTTTTTGTTTCTTCAGTTTCTTTTTGGATGTTTTTTCTCTGAGTAACCCTCTTTTCTACTGAGGAACAATTAATTCCTTTTCAGTATTATCTCATTATGAGAAAGGTAACTCATATGGAGTCTTATATCTTTATTTTGGGCGAGGTGATGTTCAGGATATACTCAATGACTATAGCATTCACAGCTAAACTCTTATTTTTCCATTTCTCTCTGAATTTTTTTTTTAGGTTTTTGCAAGGCAAATCGGGTTAAGTGGCTTGCCCAAGGCCACACAGCTAGGTAATTATTAAGTGTCTGAGGCCGGATTTGAACTCAGGTACTCCTGACTCCAGGGCCAGTGCTCTATCAACTGTGCCACCTTGCTATCCCTCATCACTCTTTCTGAAATAATGGCTCTATGTTCAGGTTCACTGCTTAGCACAAGCACATCAGTCATTTCTATCTTTAATTCAGTGGAAAAGAACACATTGTTCCTAACTAATCTAATCTTTCATATGTGTTTTTGAATTTATTAATTTTTCAAAAAAAATTTATGTAAGGCAATGGGGTTAAGTGACTTGCCCAAGGTCACATAGCTAGATAATAAGTGTCTGAGGTCGAATTTGAACTCAGGTCCTCTTGATTTCAGGGTCAGTGCTCTATCCACTGTGCAACTTAGCTGTCCCTTCACATTCTTTTAAAAAAAGGTGGAAGGAAGATAGGAAAGAAGGGGGAAGGAAGGAAGGAAGAAAGGAAGGAAGGAAGGAAGGAAGGAAGGAAGGAAGGAAGGAAGGAAGGAAGGAAGGAAGGAAGGACATGTTTCAAACACTTGTAGCCTGTGATAGGGTAGGCAGTTTCACAGATTATTGTGAAGTGGATTTAGAAATCTAAACCCCTGAATTTGAATGATTTTATGTAGTTCTCTGGAGCAAATACATTATCATTTTAATGATTATCTGGGACAGCTCAAAGGAAGAATATGATTTGCTTTAAAATATCCTACTGGTCCTTCCAGACTGGGTGGACCTGACAGCCTTGACTGGGTGAATCAGACAGTAACTAGAAAGGAGGAAAGGGAGAAAAAAAAAAGAAAGGAATGACTGAAGCAGGGGAAAAGAACTGGAAATTTCTGGATATTCATTCATATACAATAAATAAAAATAGGTTAGGCTTATAGAAATTGGACAATTCTTATACACACACTTTTAAATCATACTTCTGAATAATAGCCTACTTTGAGAAAAAATCTTAAAAAGTAATATAAAGTATAAGAAATAAGTTTTTAGAAGTGAAAATATAGCACCCACTTTAAGGCCAATTTAATTGCCCTTCTCTCCACTAGTTCCCAGAAATTTTCCTCACTGTAAAGAAAGATTAAAAAAAAATCAAAACCATCAAGTAAGGATTCATATCTGAGTTCATTAAGTTCACAGAGGAACTTTCCTCTCTCTTAGCATTCTAGGGATAATCCTGGATCCCTAACCAAGGTGCTCCCTAATAGCAATTAACTAAAGTCATCAATTAGCTTTTATAAAAACATATTTATTGGAAAAAGTATAGACAGTCAACTAGCATTATTAAATGCCTACAATGGGTCAGTATAAGATTTATGAAACAATACTTCCAAAGCCAGGCATTTGGGCAGCTTTGTGTTTTTATGTGAAGTACAAAGATAGACCCTCTAGGGCAGCTAGGTGGCACAATAGATAGAGCACTGGCCCTGGAGTCAGGAGTTCCTGAGTTCAAATTCTGTCTCAGACACTTAATAATGACCTAGCTGTGTGGCCTTGGGCAAGACACTTAACCCCATTGCCTTGTAAAAAAAAAAAAAAACAAACCTAAAAAAAAGAAAGATAGACCTGCTGAAGATTAGTGTCTTTCTAGAGTCCATAGGCAATACTTCCCTTCATTAGATCACTGTCCTTGGAAAAATATCTCTAAGGAAGGAGAAACTCATGAGATAATTCAGCCATGAGTCCTCTAAGAAGGCATGTTTTATTTGGGAAGTTCTGTTGATCTCTCAATGTTGAGATCAACCATATCCAGATTGGGTGACTCTTTCCACCTCCATCTGTAGCCCCTTCAACTGCTGCTGTTACCACCTCTAGTGGACTCTGTTACTGTAGCCAATTGGTGGGGCAATCTCTGGTGGATCTTCTAACTTTTCGATGCTTGCAAGGTTGTAACCTGGTCACTTCTAATTCTGGATGTGTATTCACCTAATATCAAGAGGGACTAAATAAAAAAAAGATTCAGAAGCACCATGTGTACTTGAATACATGGTATCTGGGTGGGAAATAGAGGAATTACTGCCCCTCTCCCCATTAGCTCCCAGAAATTCTTTCCTTCCTCACTGTAAAGAAAGATATAAAAATCAGAACTGTCAAGTAAGGATTAATTTCTGACTTCATTAAGTTACAGAGGTATAGAATATCTGACCTCTAGTAATCTTTAATATTCTTGGCATCACAGGGTCCCATCGATGCCAGGTAAGCATGTGACATTTGGTAACAGAATGCAACAACCCAATATATCCTAAGCTATCTCTCAATGAGCTAATCGTCAGTAGTCTTTCCTCTCAGACCTTCCATCTTTGCATTGTGAGATTGGCAATAGCTTTAACATTAAGGCAATGTCAACTTGCCTTTCCAAGGGCTATACTGCTCTGTTGTTAGTACACTCCCTAGACCTTGATCTCAATGGATGATGCTAGGACAGCATTGCTTTCCAAGGAGATGACTTTGCTGTCAGAGTGAACCCATTCCAGGATAGTTCTGGCTCTTCACAAAATAAAGAGAACTCTCTCTGGGGCTCCCCTTGGCTTCTCTGGATTGGTCACATTACACACTGGATGCCTCATGGTACCTGTCTCTGCCAATCCAGATTGGGGGATCTGAATCCTTTCGATTGGCTGGGGCAACAAAGGGGCACTCATTCCTTCGGAGCGGCAGGACTGACTGATCCATGTTAAACTGCTGTTCACATGGAGCCTTTCTCCACTTCGGTCTTCAAAGTTCTTATTTGAATATCATACCTAAGGAAGAGAAGCAAGTAAAACCAAGAAAAGTCTGAGAGAAAAGACGGTACTGCAATTAGTCCAGCGAGAGATGGGTTTAGATAGTTCCAGTTGCTGCACTCTGTTACTAGTTATCACAGGCTGGTGCTTGCCAGGTGTTGATGATGCTCTGAGATGCCATGCTGATTCAGGAGGAATCAAAACCTTTTAAGGTCAAGAGACTCCTGCAGCAACCAGACCACCTCCAATAGTCCTGTTTCCTATAAATCAGGTCATGGGGTAAATAATTCTAGTAAAGGCAAGTAAGTGAAAGGCTGCCTGGCCCAGCATACCCCTCACTATAACAAATAAAGTTGTGCAACTCATGCCCCAAGTCAGTTGATTGGTTGGTGTGGTCCTCTTCAATACTGAAGGATTAGTAGTAGTTAACATTCTTGAGGATTTAGAAGTCTATCTTAATATATCTTTGGGTTTCCTACAGTGCCTATTCAGAGCCTTGTGCTATGTATATTCAATTTCAGCATTAATCTGGCCCCTAACCTAAAGGAGTACCATAGTGTGCTAGAGACTCCTTTTCACAATTTGTAGATACACAAAAGGAGGTCCTAAAGTGAAAATTTAAAAAGTGAAATTAATTCGGATTGTTCATTGGAAGGACAAATATTGAAACTAAAGTTTAAATAGAGTCATGGAAGCAGAGTGTGAGCTTGGACAGACTTCAGGAGATACTGGAGGACAGAAAGGTCTGTTGTGTTATGGTCCATGGGATCAAAGACATTAACTGAATAACAGCAAAAGTGAAAACAAAGGAAGCACTAAAGTCTACCAATCACAGAAATTAATGTTGACAATGTAGCACAAAGTCATGTCATCTTCATATCTTAAAAGACAACTAACAGCTTTTGTTTAATGTCAAAGGAACTTTTTCCACAATAGCTAGTGAACAGAAAGAAAAGACTTCAAACATGCCTGGCCACAAAACAACAAAGCAGAGTTCCTTGAAGGAAATATTTCATTCTTTTTCATTCCTTACCCTCAAGTATAGCACAATTTATAGCAGGCACTTGCTGATTAGACAAAGATGTTTTATTTCCTCCATCTGTGGGACCCTTCCCATTCCAGGGAGGACTGTATGGTTATAGCAATTTGTGCTGGATTTTAAGGAAGAGAAAATAGCTACCACTCACAGAGATTTAACCTAGTTATCACTCTCTTCTATTAATTCCAAGGAATGAGTCATTTTCTCCAGAGGCTGATGATTTTGCAAACTGTCCTCACTTAAATCCAATTCATTTGCAAGTGATGACATCACCTCTAAGAATGGACAAACAATTATGTAAAGAAGGAAAAGTGCACATGTGCACAGGTCCACACACCTACTAAGAGGAATGTCAAATTTTGCATATGTGAATTCAATTTTCTGAGTCATCACCTCCTCCTACACCATAACCCACCAAAAGACTCTACATCTGGGAGAGCACTAGCCCCTTAGTTACTTTAGGCTGGAGTAAACTCCTAAATATCCACATAGGCACACCTTGTTGTATTGTGATTCATATACATTGAGGTTTTTTTTTTTTAACAAACTGAAGGTTTGTAGTAACCATGCATTAAGCAAATCTATCAGCTTCATTTTTTCCAACAGCATGCTTACACCTGTCTCTGTGTCATATTCTGGTAATTCTCACAACTTTCAAACTTTTTTCCATTATGATTACATTTATTATGTTGATTTTTGTTACTATTGTATTTGTTTGGGGACACCACAAATGATATCCAAATAAAGACAATGAATAAAGACAGTTTTCTGACTGCTCTACCAACCAGCCATTCATATGTCTCTCCCTCTCCTCATTCCTCCTTATTCTCTGAGACACAACAATATTAATATTAAGCCAATTAATAACCATACAATGGCCTCTAAGTGTACAAGTGAAAGGAAGAGTCAATTCAAACTTAATTGCATTATTTTAAGCAATTGTCAGCCATCCCAGCTTTCAGCAATCAACACTCAGATCATTTAGTAGCCATCAATACCAAGGCAAGACCCTCCACCAGCAAAAAAGATCACAATTTGCTGAAGGCTTATATGATTATTTGCATTTTTTAGCAATAAAGTATTATGTATGTACATTGAGTTTTTTTAGACATACTATTGAACACTTAATAGACTATAGTATAGTATAAGCATAACTTTTATATGACTAGAAACCAAAAAGTTCATATAACTACTTTATTGAAAAATTTCTTCATTGGTAGGGGTCTGGAACTGAATGCACAAAGTATGCCTACATTTGACTGAATTGGAAGCCAGTTGGGAAATATCTGTACATATTTGGTATATTCCACCAGGAGAAGCAATTTTGAAGGCAGCCTAAGGACTGGGTCCTCTTTGGCCAATTCCCTCATTAAAAGTGTTAAAAATGATTTTCCCAAACCAGAAGAAAACACATAATAGACTGTTACATGGCTGCAATTCATAGAAAGAACTACTCTTGGGGCCATTATGACTTACATTTAAATTTTACTTTGGACATTTACTAGCAGCTAGGTGACCATAGACAAGTCTAACCTCTCTGAGAAGTTCCCTCATCTATGAAACCTTGATAATATTTATAGTGACATTTACTTGATTTGAAGCTATTGCACAGATCACATTTTGGATAGTTTGTTTTGTTTTTCATATAAAATAATTAAGGCTCCAAATTTTGCTGTTTCAGAATGGATTATAACCATTATGCTATCATGAAATTTCTTATTTTTCTAGTCTAGAAAAAGAAGGGAAAATTTGATCTGATTAGCTTTTATTATTTGAATAGTGATCTAAGGAGTGAACTTATGACTACTTCATCTCAAAACAGAAATATATTATTGAGAATATTCCCTAGTAAATGTGCTCCCTCTAGTGGATGACGTGGGGAAATTTTTTTAGCTAGAAAACTTACTGGATCCATTTATCATCTCTTGTGCTCTTTACGGCTAACCTTAAAAAGGCCTTTTGCAACAGGTACCTCCACTTTTTCTCCTCTCATTTTCTTCTTAGCGCTTCACAATCTAGTTTCCAATCTTATCGCTCCACTAAACTTTTTTTTTTTCCCAAACTTACCAATAATCTTTTAGTTGCTAATGCCTCATTCTTTGACCTCTGCAGTTTTTGACATTGTTGATCACTATCTCCTCTTTAATACTCTCTTCTAGCTTTCTGGAAAACTTTCTCCTGGTCCTCTTCCTATACATCTGACTGTTCTTTCTCTGTTTACTGATTCCTCATCCGAATCATGTCCTCACACTACTGGTGTCCCCTAGGCTTCTGTCTTTTTCTGGGCTCTTTTCTTCTCCCTTCATACTATTTCACTTGGTCATCTCATCCATGGATTTAATTACCATTTCTATGTTGATGATTCTTAAGTCTACCTACCCCAAACTCTGTGTTGATGATTCTCAAATGTATCTGTCCCAAACTCTACTGACCTTCAATCTCTTACCTCCAACTGCTTTTTAGACCTTTCAAATTGGACCTTTTAGAATCATCAGTGACCATTTGAAACTCAACACATCCAAAATCAAACACATTATCTTTCCCCCCTCCTACCTTACCTAATTCTGTAGAGAGCAATATCATCTTCCAGTCCTTCAGGTTTGCACCCTAGGTATATCCTCAATTCCTCACTATTTTTCATCCTTATCCTATCTGTTGCTAAGGTTTGTTTTTTCACTTTTAGAACATATCTCAAATATACTCCCTTTTCTCCTCTGACATTGCCACTAATCTAATACAAACTCTCATCACTTCACATTAGGACTATTATAATAGCTGATGGTATATCTACCTCAAGTATCTCTCCACTCAAATTCATCCTTTATTCTGCCATCAAAGTATTTTTCCTAAAGCTCAGGCCTGACCATATCACCACGCTCATTCAATAAATTCTAGTATATTGTCTGTAAGAACAAATACAAAATACTCTCTTTAGCATTCAAAGTTGTTTATAATCTAGCCCCCTCCTACCTTTCTAGGGTTCTTATACCTTACTCTCTAACCATATACCCTTCCAACAAATGACACTGGCTTCCTTTCTATTCAGTGAACAAGCAACTCCATCTCTAGTCTCTGAACATTTTTTTCAAGTCTCTCCCAACTCCAACCCATCCTCTATTAAATGATGAAAGTGGTTTATCTAAAGCTCATACCCAACTATATCACTCCCTCCAAACTCTTGTGGCTCACAAATATCTCTCATGCCTGGAACGATCTTTTCTCTCATTAAGTGACTAAGTTCCAACCTAAATCAGATCTTCTACATGACATGTGGCAAACAACACCATTCAGCCTTGACTAGATTAACAGGTAGAACCTATCTGATTTTAATGTGCTAATATATTAATAAAATAAGAAATGTGTGCTACCTTTTTAAGTCAATTTGTAGCCTGCAGGATGATTCTTATGTACAGCTTAATGGTCCCCATTTCTATTTGACATCACTGGACCAAAGAATATTTGTTGTATTAGAATATATTGTGTAAATCATAGAATGTTTTTGTTTGCTGTGATTATTTCATCATTTGTAGTTTTTCCCATTTCAACATTTCCCTTTAAAAAAATTTAAACATATTTATTTTAGGGGTGGCTAGGTGGCACAGTAGATAAAGCACCAGCCCTGGAGTCAAGAGTACCTGGGTTCAAATCCAGTCTCAGACACTTACTAATTACCTAGCTGTGTGGCCTTGGGCAAGCCACTTAACCCCGTTTGCCTTGCAAAAAAAACAAAAAAAATATTCATTTTAATCAGTCTTTGGGGAAAAAAGTGTTTTTTATCAATTCCACTTTGGGGAGTTTTTGGTTTCTTTCTGCTTATAATTTTTCTTCTCAACTACCGATCTGTGCCATTTCAAGCTGGATTCATCCTTTTTTAAATTTGTATAGGTAATGATATAAATTTGCCTCTAAGATTTGCTTTTGTTATATGCCATCAGTTCTCAAAAATTATCTTTTTTATAGTGTTTCTATAATTTTCTACTTTTGCCAGTTTTCATGCAATTTTTCTAATTTTTCTTACTGTATTTTACAGCAGAGCAGGCAAAATAAAGTATTTGTAATATATTTACAAAAGTGTATACAACTTGCTTTTAAATTTTGCAGAGCTTCTCTATTCCTTCTATATAATAATTTTTTGTTCATATAACTTGTATAATAGTTTAATATAATAGTATAATATAATAGTATATAATATAATTAATATAATAGTATAATAGTTTATACTATTAAGTTTTAATAATTCATGTCTCAGGGCGGCTAGGTGGCGCACTGGATAAAGCACTGGCCCTGGACTCAGGAGTACCTGGGTTCAAATCTGGTCTCAGACACTTCATAATTACCTAGCTGTGTGGCCTTGGGCAAGCCACTTAACCCCACTGCCTTACAAAAATAAAATAGTTCAGGTCTCTTCTTATTTTGACCTGGCACATAGTCCTTTAACAAATGCTTTTTGTCTTGACATATTGGATAATGGAAGTATTGAAATGTTGTTCCCCATTATCATCTTTTAGTTTCCTTTTTTTGTATTACTGTTGTTTTTCTTTAAGAGAATGGTTTGGTGCATACTGAGAATTATTATTATTTATTTTTCCATTTAACATTGTATAATGCTTATTGAATGTGTTTTAGTTTGAATTGTATTTTATCAGATATCACTACAAATGCTGGATTTTTACTTGTTACCACAGCATATTTTAGAAATTATTGGTTTAAAGATAAACACAGGATATTAGAATAAATCTATTTATTACAAGAGACATCTTGATGGGTCTAGTTTCTTCATCCTTTTCCTAACTCTTCTCATTTATAATAGCTTTTTCCCCCAATAATACAAATAAGACTAATAGTGTTGAAGAGTGAAAAAAAAAACAGAATGAAAGTATATACAGACTGACTAAAAGCAACTTATTCAAATCTTCCTATTTTAGGAAGTTGATCTAAGATTACATTTCTTGCCCCCAATCATGCTGCTAGTGGGTGTCATAGGCAAGACTGATATCCAGTTTCATTCCAAGGATGGCTCATACTAAATTGCCTTTTAGTAGACTGGGATAGGATTATTCAATAAATAATTGAAGTTGATACACATATGTACAAAAATTCAAAGTTTTCGTCAGTGTAGGAAAAAGGAGTGTTTGACATTCTTTTAAGGTTATAGTTTCTAATACAAAATTTACATATTTTAATACCTGTATATTGTAAACATTTATCATGTAAGTAAAACTAGCTACAATCATCCTTGTTCTCTTAAAAAAAAGACCCCAAGATCCATTGTATAGTTCATATTTAAATATATTTTAAAATAGGATTGAAATATTTGTTTTGTTAAGATCACTTTTAACTCTTTGGGTGCAGGAGCACATTATGCTGAAAAAATACATTCCGTGAACACTATTGTTCTATTAGAAACCAGGAGGGAAGGGAATTCAGGGAAGCCTAGAGGGATTTGAATAAACTGATGCTGAGTGAGATGAGCAGAACCAGAAGAACATTGTACACCCTAACAGCAACATGGGGGTGATGATCAACCTTGATGGACTCACTCATTCCATCAGTGCAACAATCAGGGACAATTTTGGGCTATCTGTGATGGAGAATACCATCCATATCCAGATAAAGAACCATGGAATTTTATTCCCTTTAATTTAGGGGGAAAAAAAACCAGATATCTTATTGTCTGATCTTGTTATCTCTTATACTTTTTGTTTCTTCCTTAAGGATATGATTTCTCTCTTATCACACTCAATTTGGATCAATGTACAACATGGAAACAAAGTAAAGACTGACAAATTGCTTTCTTTTGGGGGGGTAGGGGAGGGAAATAAGATTGGGGGAAAATTGTAAAACTCAAATAAAATCTTTAATTTTT